>NW_007732595.1:0-754 GCF_000696425.1 Galeopterus variegatus
TTAACTTCAAGAATGAAATATCACATTTGGACACTAAAATGAAAGATAAATTATGGCATACCTACATGGCCACTTCCACTTTCTATCCACTTCCAGCATTATTTTTGTTAATTCATTTATTCTGAGATTTTGGCTTTGATTCGTCATTGCCAAGGCACAGTTGTATTTTTTAAATTAGATATCTCATTGTATAATTATGATTTCTATACAATTTTTTTGTTTCTAAACATAATCACACAAATCAATATTATTATTTAAACTGACGTCTATCTTTAGCTGTATTAAATGCACTGTGTTAACTATTTTATTTAAAATCTTTACAATTTGTGGACATTTTTGTTTGTTTCATTTTTCTTTATCTAGACTCTCCACAGGATTAGAATCAGTGATACATTTCACAATTACTTTCATATCTGGCACTGTATATCTCTTAACTTTATGAGAAAAAATAATTTGGTAGGATGTATCTTGGGAACTGTGGTCTTGAAAGATGCACTCTGTTTCCATTTGTGTAGAAGACAAAGTATTACTCCATTTTTCCCTTTCCATTTGACCTTTTTCTTAAAAGAAAACACTTATTTGATTAGTTAGAAAAAATACACTTCCATTTCAATTGTTGCTTGTTAATTTTTCTGGGAGGGGGGAAGCTGCTTATTTTTAAGCTGCTAATACACATATTCCTGTGCTTGACAAAAGTTCCTGTATGCACATTAATGTATGTTTATTCAAAACTTATTATGTCATTTAGTATTTT
>NW_007732595.1:6153-9637 GCF_000696425.1 Galeopterus variegatus
TACACACACAAAAAAAACCCGGGGGGGGTGGGGTGGGGAAGAAGATATAACAACTATACTTCTATGAAGTTATTACAACACGCAAACGGAAAGGACATTCTTGAGGGGGAGGGGAGAGAGGGAGGAGGGAGGGAGGTGTTGGTGATGGGCCATAATAATCATATACATTGTATATTGACAAAATAAAAATTTAACGAAAAAAAAATAATAAATAAATAAATAAATTAAATAAAAAAAAAATAAAATTTATACCTTGTCTCAGTTATCACAAGTTTAACTGTGATGTTTGTTAGCATGAATTAATTGGAGTTCATCTTGTTTGTGATTTCTTTAAATTTTTGAATCTGTAGTTGCATGTCTTTGCCGGATTTGGGAAATTTTCAGTGATTTTTTTTCTTAGTTCTTTTTCAGCTATTATTCTTTGAGGACCTCTTTTGAGACCCCAATGACATGAATGTTAGATCCTTGTTATAGTATAATTCAACATATTCCTAAGACTCTGCTCAATGTTTTCTAGTCTACTTATCCTGTTGTTAAGATTGGTTAATTTCTCTTCTTCTGTCTTCAATTTCATTAACCCTTGCCTTCATTCTCTTTATTCTGTTGTTAAAGCATTATTGAGGTTGTGTTTGTTGTTGTTGTTGTTGTCATCTTGTTTTGTATTTCTCAGTTCTGAACTGTCTGTTTGTGTCTTCTTTATACCTCCTGTTGATATTCTGAAACTTTCAATTTTAAATTTGTTTTAAATATGTCTGTAATTGCTCCTTGAAAATCCTTGCCAGATACTTCTAATGTCTGTGTTGGCCTGTATTGATTTACTTTTCTCATTCAAATTGTGATCTTCATTGTTCTTTGTATGATGAGTGACTTTTGATTAGAATATGGAAATTTTGTGCATTATGTTATGAGATTCTGGGTCTTACTGAAATGTGTTTTAATTGCAATTTCAGATATTGCTCTTACAAAAGAAGGGGGTATTGCCTCATTACTTGTATGTGGGAGAGGAATTCTAGGTTGTCCCCTTGACTTTTGTTGACATCTGGGAGGAGGAAGAAATAACTGTTACTGATATATAGGGGTGGGAGGGTCCACACTAAGTCTCTACTGATACTTTCCTGGCTGGGAGGGTAAAGGCTGGCCTGTTACATTCCCCACATGGCTTCCACTGACATTACAAAGAAAGGGTGGCCTGGTTACCATGGAGCAGTTGTACAAGTACAGACATTCAGTACAACATTCAGTGTTGCAAAACACCACCCCTCTGGGGGAAGAAAGGGATACCTTGTGACCTCTAAATAGGGGTCAAGGTCTAGGGTCCCCAGAAGGCCTCCACCAGCCCTGCCTGATGGAGGATTGTCACTGCTGGTTGGGAATGAAATCCCCACTTTCCCACTCGGTCTTCCCTGATACCACCCTTGTGCAGTTTGGAGGTATGTCCTTACAGCCCAGTAGTGTGGAAGTCTAGGGTCTCTGACATACATTTGTTTGGCAGTTTTCTGGCTCGCTGGCTTTTGCAGTAGGGATATATGAGGAAAAACACAAGGCAGGAAACTCAACACCATGTTATTTCTTTAGCTCCAAGCTTCTTAACCAGTTTTCATCTTCTCTCCATTTTTAAAAGTCTTCTCATGTTTGTCTTATACGTAGGATCCAGAGTTTTTACCTCTATTTTATGGAAAAATAGTAAAAAGTTTGTCTGAAAGACTTCATGTTTCCATAAGTGGAATTTGGAAGAATGTTTTTGTATATAACCTTTTCTGTTCATGAAAACTATCTATAACCATTAACTAAGAGTAGAAATGATATTTTTTATCCCAATAACAAAAACTATACACTAATTAGTGGATGGTGTGGGCTGGTAGTAAGATCTGGATATGAGAGTCAGAGTCAAAAAAAAGGAAAGTCTTAAATAACTGAGTGGAAAGAGTAAGAGACTGATTCTAAGCTAATATTTAAGGACATATTGAGTGTCAATTTGGGATAATGAAGAATGCTTGATTAGTTCAATAGACAAAACAAAGGTCATAATTGGGAATCAGTCTGAAATTTTAGGAACACAGTAAAAATTTAATACAATGACAGTTTAAAAAATAAGTGAAATAAAAGAGTCCTTGGTAATTTTTAATTACTAGCATTTGTTTTATGAATGTCAGTAGTTCCACCCATCCACCCATTTGCCACTTGGACATAAACTTTTCTTAGATAATTTGTCCATTCTTATCCTCTTTTCAGAGATGCTTTTCCAAGTCTATGCTCTGGGGGAAACAAGATGAACGATTTCATTTTCTAGACACATTTCTATAGTAAACGGGAGGAGACATAATATAAACTGAGCCAACAGGGTTCTCTTTTTATAGTTTCGGAATTACAATTATAAAAAAGACAAAAAACCTGGATTGTCTCTGCAAAGCATTTCACGTAAAAAGCTGTGTAAAGCAGAAATAATTGAAGCAAAGAACACCTAAACTCCAAATAATAAAGTAATCTCTCAGAAAAAAAGTTCAAGCACTATGCTGAATTCTGACAACTTGGAGAACAACATTTACTTAAACAAGAGAGTTTCATTAACATTTAAAAAATAAGTCTAATTCCCATAAACAAAGACAGTTATATTATAGAGCCCATAGGCAAGAATTAAAATGTGGCTTCCAAAGGATTGTCTCTAGAAACTTGTAAGTCAGGAGCTGTATTATTCTTCCATTTGCTTTTTGAAGACCCCTTGTGTATTCTATACTCATAATATGATGAAACAATCATCACTACAAAGGAAAAATAGGTCCTTGCTATTTCACTTATTTATCACAAATTTTTGAGGTAAGGACCTGTTCCTGAAAAATTGTTAACAAAATTTTGTATTGATCATTCTACAAAAGGGATATTTCTACTTAGCAGTCCCTTATCTGCATTTGAGTTGCATGGGATCAGAATTTTTTAAAAATATGCAAAAATACATTAACGTGAGATATGTGACTTGATATAAACATTTACATTAACTGTTTATACTTCCATATTTGTGTATGTTGCACTCTTATTTAAAAAAGGGTAAAAGTAAAAGGGTAATGCATTTGAGATAGATATTTTAGACCTGGTGTCTGAAATTAGGATTCTTAAGCCAGGATGTTTTAATATAGCAGAATGAACTGAAGTTGTTATTGAAACAAACGGATTTATCCATCTTGTAAGGTATAGCAGTAAAACTAAGGAATACATTATAGTATTATAAATTGTTATATCTGATCTTGTTAGATTGTATCTATAAGATGGAATTCAATTTCCCAAAAATAAAATAAAAATTAGTTTTTAGAATTAGGTTTTACATCAGTCGCAGTAACTCTAAATGACCTCCTTAAATATCATCATGCTGGCCAACATCCATTTGAAAAAGTGTCATTCCTCAAATATACTATGTTTTATAAAGTATTTCAACATCAAAATTATTATAGATACTCCATGAATTACTATAGACATTCATTTTATAAAATTC
>NW_007732595.1:10071-11674 GCF_000696425.1 Galeopterus variegatus
CAACATCAAAATTATTATAGATACTCCATGAATTACTATAGACATTCATTTTATAAAATTCAAATCAAGCCACTTTCCCAGAAAACATAGAAATATAAATTGAATTCTGACTCACATGAGCTCAGGAAGGTCTTAAAAGAGCTTTTTACTATAAAGTCACTACTGTCCCAGAATTTAAAATTTAAAAAAAAAATAGTAATATTTACATAAACCCCAAAACAGGCCTTGGATAAATTGACCTTTGTAACACTTCAGCTCTCACCTGATGATTGATGGTAGCAGAGAAAAACATACCTGGAAACTTGGACAGCAAAAGAAAGTCTTCGGAAATGTCAAATGTTTTTCTAAAAGTGGAAAAAAATAAGTTTGCTGGAGAGTTTTCAATAATAAAACATTTTATATTAAAGAGCCTACTTCTTTTACTTGGAATATGATTTTTTCCTGTCTCATATCCTTTCTTCCACCATGAAACAGTTCATCCACGTCTGCCAAACCACTTCCTATTGCTGATGTATCATCTCTTACCAGAGCTACAGCAATAGACCCTAACTATTTTCCTTGTTTATAGTTCATCTCATCTTCTTCATTACACATACTTAATATCCATCTTCAGTCTACAGTGTACATCCTCAAAGTAATTTTCCAAAATATACCTTGAGCAAACTACAGTTAGCACCAACAACTTTCAATGACCACCAACAGCCTTCAGAAGCCTAACCACATAAATCCCGGATGAAAATGCCAGGTAACAAAGTAATGTTGAAAATAAAAAATAAATTAATACATCAAGGTCCCAGAAGAAATTAATAATATTTAGAGAAAAGGTGCAATCTTCAGATAAGAAGTGATATTAAGATGTAGATATATCTAAATATAATTTATTATACAATATTAAGGACCTTACTTAAGCATATGGTATAACAGTGGTTAATAATTTCTTTCCTTGAATTATTTCACATTTATCAGAAAAGACAAAATTCATTCGGTTTGATATGTGCTACATAATCAGGAGATTATAAGGTTAAAAGATATACATAGAGTTAACAACTGGATTTGCCCTTAGATTGTCAATAAAACAATTGCCCTTTGAGACCTGAGATTACAAAATGACATCTTGACTTTAACATTAAAATTGATAAAGAATGTCTTGTTTTACAGTAAAAACCATATTCATCTATTACTTAAGGGCACACTGCACCTGTGTATTTCAAGACATGATGTTCAAAAGTTAATCATCATGTTATGGAATGAAGTGTTTACCCCCAAAACTCATAAGGTTAAGCCCTAACTCCCAATGAGACTATATTTAGAGATAGGTCCTCATAGTGGGTTGAATTATGTCCCCTCAATACTCATTGAAGCTTGAAATGTGTCCCCCAAGTTTCATATTCTAGAAGCTTAATCCCCACTGTAACTGTTGAGGCTGGGAAACCCTATTATGGTAACTGAAAGGTGGTGCCATGAAGAGGTGATTAGATTACAGGACCATTTTTGTAGTGAAAGGATTAAAAATGGTAGTCAGGGGTGTGTTTTGGAGGGGTTTAAAAAGAGAGTGAACAAGGAAATTTTCTCTCTCTCTCTCTCTCTATCTATCTATCTATCT
>NW_007732595.1:13377-14961 GCF_000696425.1 Galeopterus variegatus
GGAACTGCTCAACAGAAGCCTGCCGTGTCTGAGTGTCCTTTAACTGGGCTGGTTGGGGCCGGCAGTGTGCTCACCTCTCTTCATGGCTCTCTTCCTCCCTCTCCTTCCAAAGGGGACAGGAGAGAAAGAGGAATCCAGGCCATTCGCTCATCACCAAAAGGAAGGAGGCTAGGGCTGTTCGGGTCGGCCGGTGGTGGACCCGACAATTTGCAGCCTGGCCTTGTGGTAGAAAAGCAGAGAGACTTTTCAGAAGAAAAACCCAAAGGTGCTAAGAAGGTTAGTACAAAGGAAAGGGATTATCGAGAGATGGGGTAAAAGGCCCTGAAGGCACTTCAGAAGACTCGGGGGACAACACTTCCATTTCAGGCTCAAAGGCCTAGGGAGACAATATGGTCTTGGGGAACAGACCTGAGGTACCCTCCACGGGCTTGCTTCCAGAGCCACCTTGGGATGCTGCTCCCCACACCAGCATCCCCGCTGCTTTGGTAGACCCAGCTGTGGCTAAATTGGCCCAGATGTGGCTGGATGCACAGCTTTGGAGAATTCAAGCCAGAAGTCTTGCAGAGTCCATGCAGTGTTAGGTCTACAGGCTCACAGAATGCCAAAGCAAGAAGGCTTGGGAGCCTCTACCTCAAATTCAAAGGATGTATGACAAAGTTGGGGGGCCCAGGAAAAGATCTGTCACAGGGGCAGAGTCATCACAGTCAGTCTTCACTAGAGCAATACTGAGCTGAAATATGGGGTCAGAGTTGAGGCAGAAAAACTCCAACAGCACCATGCCTAGTGGAGCCACGGGAGCAGGACTGGATGGAGACCCCAGATTTGTGGAGCTACCAGTGTGGAACACCAGCCTGCAAAAGCTGAAGTGTGACCTGAGACCAGGAAAGCCATAGGAGTGAAGCTGGCTGAGGACTTGAGAACCCAACCCCTGCAACAGCACACAGAAGACATTGAACATGGAATCAGGTACATGATTTGCCAGCTTTAAGATTCAACTCATGCCCTGCTGGGTTTTGGACTCATTTGCAACCTGTTACCCCTTTCTTTTGGGCTATTTCTCCCTTTTGAATGGGAATATGTACCCTATGCTTGTCTCACCATTATCTTGTCTCACCATTGTATCTTGGAAGTAGATAACTTGTTCTGAATTCACGGATGGGACTTTTAACTTTGGACTTTTGAGTTGAAACAAGTTAAGCCTTTGGGGATGAAATGGATGTATTTGCATGTGAAAAGACATGAGTTTTGAGGAACTAGGGGCAGAATGTACTTGATTGAATTATGTCCCCCAGAACTCACTGACCCTTGAATTGTGTCCCCAAGTTTCATGTATTAGAAGCTTAATCCCAACTGCAATTGTTGAGGGTGGTTAATACTACTATGGTGATTGAAAAAATGGGGCCTTGAAGAGGTGATTAGATTGTAGGACCATGCTGTAGTGTGTGGATTAAAAATGGTGGTCATGAGCATTGTTTGCAGGGATTTAAAAAGAGAGCAAACGAGGAAGTTGTCCTCTTACGTGTTCTCTCTCTCTCTCTCTCTCTCTCTCCTCTCTCTGCTTCTACCATCTTGCAATGTGAGATC
>NW_007732595.1:16736-18991 GCF_000696425.1 Galeopterus variegatus
GCACTGCCCTCTTAGCTCTCTTCAAGAGTTCTGCCCACACAGTGCTCTGCTGGGTGCCAGTCTCACCCCTTTAAACACAGTTGAAGACAGCCTTGCCTCCTGGGCCTTTGCATTCTGGGCCTGTAGTGGGACTTGCAACCCTGATAATATGAGAATTACCTTTGGCATGTTTCTTCCCTTTTCTTGAGGAATAATACACATTCATAGCTGAATAGCTTTATGATCCCATCTTGTAGAATCCAATAAATTCAACAGTCTTTCTTCATTTCTTACCTGTTTCTCTGCCCTAGTCAGTTAAAACTGGCAGTGTCTCTGCTGGTATAATCCCATCTTTGCTCTTGGCTTCTGCTGATTTAGTCAGTAAATTTCACCCATGATATCTTTATCTAATGGTTGCTCAGCTGCAACTTTAGTGTTCTCTTCAGTATAAGCTTTCTCATATTTTGAAATATGGATAGGCTGCTGTGAATTTTTCACATCCTAAAAATCTGGTTCGTTTTTGGCTTGATAAATTCTTTTAAAATTAATCTCTGTACTCTTGCATTTTACTATAAACAGTAGGGAGGAGCCAAGCTGCTGCTTCAATACTTTGCTTAGAAATATCCTCAGCTAAATATCCTATTGCATTGCTTGCAATTTCTACCTTTCATAAAATAGTAGAATGTAGATCAGCCAAGTTCTTTGTCATTTAATAACAAGGATTACCTTTCCTTCAGTTTTCAATATGTTCCTCATTTCTACCAACATTCTGTTCACAGCAATCTAGGTTTTTCTAGAATGTGCATTATTATAGATACTCCATTAATTACTATAGAATTTCAGCCTTTATTTATTGCCCAGTTTCAAAGCCACCTTCACATTTTTAAGTATTTCTTACAGCAGCACTCCACTTCTGGTACCAAAATCTGTCTTCAACTATACAGGCTATCATAACAAAATATCACAAAATGGGTGGCTTAAACAATATAAATTTATTTTCTTTCAATTTTAGCAACTTGAAGTTCAAGATCAAGGTGATGGCCAATTTAGCTTCTGGTGATGGCTCTATTCTTGGCTTGCAGACAGCACTTTTCTCTCTGTGTTCTTACATGGCAGGGAAAGAGAGAAAAAAGTGTGTGTGTGTGTGTGTGTGTGTGTGTGTGTTTGTTAGAGAGAGAGAAAGAGAGAGAGAGACAGCATGTGCTCTGATGCCTTTTCTCAAAGAAACACTTAACAATTTTAATTGAAATGATTATGGATGCTTAAAAGGGAATGTGGGATTGGAGCTACACATTGCAACCTGACTGAAATAATATGGTGANTCTATCTATCTATCTATCTCTGCTTCTGCAATCTTTTAATGTGAGACCCCTGGGTCACTGTCACCACTACCAGATGGACTTTAAAAATGCACAGCCTCAGATACTGTAAGCAATAAATTTTGTCTTTTTCAACACCCAGTTTCAGGTATTTTGTTCTAAGCAATAGATACAGACTAATACAGAATGTTAGTAGCAGAGAAGTGGGGTGTTGCTTATAAGAAATACTTGAAAATGTGGAAGCAGCTTTGGCACTGGGTGCTAGGTAAAGGTTGGAGGAGTTTGGGATGCTCAGAAGAAGACAAAGAGACAAGGGAAAGTTTGGAAAGTCTAGAGCCTGGTTATGTGGTGGTGAGCAGAATGCTGATAGAAATACGGACTGTAAAGACCATTCTAAGGAGGTCTCTGACATAAATAAGTTTACTGGAAACTGGGGCAAAGATCACCCTTGCTGTGAACTGGCAAGGAATGTGGCTGCATTCTGTCCATGGCCAAAGACTTCATGGAAGTTGGAACTTAGGAGTTGTAAACCAGAGTATTTGACAGAAAAAATTTCTAAGCAACAAAACATTCAGGAAGCTGCATGGCTTCTTGTAACAGCCTATTCCGAGATATGGTGGCAAAGACATGGCACAAAGCCAGAATTTAAAAGGGAAGCAGAGCATAAACATTTGGAAAATTTGCAGTCGGGCCTTAAAAACTAACACCACCTTAAGTGACATTACAAGTGGCGCCATTATGGGCTCACAAGGGCGTATTAACGTGGCAGCCTAAGACAGCGCCGGGAGGAAGTAGGGTGGGAGTGTCTGCGGTAACCTTGCCTTAGCCCTTATTGGCCAAATATGTGCTTCCGCACTCGTGAACACTGCATGGTTGCAATAGCTAGGCATTGAGAAAGGATGCATGCCCTTGACCTTTAAGCTGATAGGATTATGTTAAAACCTCCCCTCCCCATCT
>NW_007732595.1:19789-21131 GCF_000696425.1 Galeopterus variegatus
TCTCTCTCTCTCTCTCTCTCTCTCTCCTCTCTCTGCTTCTACCATCTTGCAATGTGAGATCCCTGGGTCACTATCACCACCACCAGATGGACATTGGAATTCCCAGCCTCAGAAATTGTAAGCAATAAATTTTATTGTCTTCTTAAACACCCAGTTTAAGGTATTTTGTTATAAGCAACAGACACAGAATAATACAGTCTTTAAACAGATAATGAAGACTAAATGAGGTCAGAAGGGTGCGACTTTAATCCAATATAGCTAGTGTCCATAATTAGAAAAGCAGCAGATGCCAGGGATGCGTGCTCACAGAGAATGCCAATGAGACCACAGAGAGAAGGTGGTCATCTGTAATCAAAAAGGGGTGGCCTCAGAAGAAACCAAACCTGCCAAACCTTGATATTTGGCTTGTAGCCTCCCAAACTGTGATAAAATAAATTTCCGTGGTTTAAGCCACTCAGTCTGTAATATTTTGTTATGGAAATCTTAGCTGACTAGCATATTTTGGTACCATAAAGTGGGGTAATGCTGTAACAAATACTTAAAAACGTGGGAGTGGCTCTGGAACTTGGAGACAGATGGAGGCTAGTAGAGTCTTGAGGTGCAAGTTAGAGAAAGCCTTAAAGGGACTGTTTGTAAGAACATAGAAATTATAGGTGATTCAGATGAGGTCCCAGACAGAAATGAGGAACACATTATCAGAAACTGGAGGAAAGGCTACCCTTGTCATAAGGTGTTAAAGAAAGTTGTTGAATTACATTCCAGTGTGTTGAGAGAAGTAGAAGTTAAAAGTGACAGATGAACTTGGATATTTAGCTGAGAAAAAAGGAAGATGTAATGGGTACCAAGCCATTCCGAAACCTAGCAAAGACAATTTTATTAAATCTTAGGGCTTGAGAGTAGTCTTCCTTATTTTATTGTTTCACTTTTCAGGTTCACTGGGGTGGCTGTTTCACATCCATGGCTCCACGAGATGATTCTACCCCTTCAGCTCACTGGGCACTGCCCTCTTAGCTCTCTTCAAGAGTTCTGCCCACACAGTGCTCTGCTGGGTGCCAGTTTCACCCCTTGAAACACAGTTGAAGACAGCCTTGCCTCCTGGGCCTTTGCATTCTGGGCCTGTAGTGGGACTTGCAACCCTGATAATATGAGATTTACCTTTGGCATGTTTCTTCCCTTTTCTTGAGGAATAATACACATTCATAGCTGAATAGCTTTATGATCCCATCTTGTAGAATCCAAGAAATTCAACAGTCTTTCTTTATTTCTTACCTGTTTCTCTGTCCTAGTCAGTTAAAACTGGCAGTGTCTCTGCTGGTATAATCCCATCTTTGCTCTTGGCTTC
>NW_007732595.1:21674-22757 GCF_000696425.1 Galeopterus variegatus
AAACATTATACTAAGTAAAAGAAGCCAGTCCTGAAAGACCACATATTATAAGATATATATATAAAATGTCTAGAATAAGCAAATCTGTAGTGACATAAAGTATATTAAGGTGGTCTAAGGCTGAGGAAGTGGGTTTGGGGGACATGGATAAGAGTTACAGGGTTTATTTGGTGGATAACTAAAATGTTCTAAAATTGACTGTGGTGAGGGATGCAGAATTCCGTGAGCACATTAAAAGCATTCAATTATACACTTTAATTGGAAAATTACATGATATATGTGTCCTCAGAGCCACAAACTGTTCTAGGTGCTTGAGAAATATTACCTGTTTTAATCCTTATGAGATTAAAAGACATAAGGATCTCTACGAGATATGCACTATCATTGCCTCTTTATATATAAAAGAAACTGAGGCATAGAGAGGTTAAAAGTAAGTGGCTTGTTCATTGGCCACACAAATAGGAAGTTTATAAAATCTGCTGTTGAACCCAAGCAGTCAGCATGTAGAATCCATGCTTTTCATTTTTATACTACAGTGCTTCGATGAGGCAGTAACCTAATTTACCCATTTATGTGGCACAGGAACCATCTGGATATTTATCACCTAGTGAAAAATAGTAACTGACTGCACTTTTTTTCTTTTCTATTTTTTTGGTCTGGAAGGCCAGCAGCATTATATTTACTATGCCTTTCTCTGTTCACATTGCNGCTTAAAAGGGAATGTGGGATTGGAGCTACACATTGCAACCTGACTGAAATAATATGGTGAAAATAAAGTAGAACACATAGCCTGAGCAAAGGATGTTTAGGGTTTTGGTAAATTTAAAAAAATAAATAAGGCAAGAATTCAATTAATCAAAATAGTTTATCCTAGAATAAAATTTAGAGTTATTTATCCACTGTTCTACCTCACTTGCCACCTATAAAAAAACCTCACAAGGTATGTACATAAAAGTTACATGAATGTTCATAGTGGCATTATTTATAATAGCTAAAAAAGTGGAAACAACCTGATTATTCATCAAATGGTTAACAAATAAACACAATAAGTTATATCTATGCAATGGAATATTATGTAAATAA
>NW_007732595.1:23581-25428 GCF_000696425.1 Galeopterus variegatus
TGTTGAACCCAAGCAGTCAGCATGTAGAATCCATGCTTTTCATTTTTATACTACAGTGCTTTGATGAGGCAGTAACCTAATTTACCCATTTATGTGGCACAGGAACCATCTGGATATTTATCACCTAGTGAAAAATAGTAACTGAATGCACTTTTTTTCTTTTCTTTTTTTTGGTCTGGAAGGCCAGCAGCATTATATTTACTATGCCTTTCTCTGTTCACATTGCAAACTCAAAGGAGTTCTAACTTCCAAAATAAAACATTGCTTTTCCACCATTGCATGTTACTCTTTTAATCAGAATTTACTGTGTATCAATGATCTAAAACTACCAGCAACAAGCAGTCTTGCCTACAATTGTCATCTCCTGGGCTCTAAGCAGTGGTTTGTTTCTGTTGACACATACTGCTTAGCTGCTGGCATGGCAAGTTGTTATCTCACTGAAACTCCACTAAACACTATTGATTTTGGCTGGTTGGATGAAAAAGAGTCATTATCTTGTTATCTCCTTTGCATTGGCCTTGGTACTTTAGCTATACTTTGGCAACTTTCTAACCTAGGAATAACATAACCATAACATTATACTATACGTAAAAAAGAGTGAAAATTACTAATATTGCATTTTTCTTTTACAGTTTTTTTAACCCAATGAATAAAATAAAATAGGCAGCATTTCTCTTGGGTACATTTCTCAAAACTGAGTTATTCAACTGCTTGTTTAAGTGCTTCTCAGCCACAGTAATTTCTGTTTCTGGCCAAACCGGGGAAATTCTACTGAAATATAAATGGAAAATTTCAGAAATTCAGAGACAGAGTCAATATTTTACCTTTCCTTTTTAAAAACTAACTTTTTTTAGAACAGTTTTAAATTCACAGCAAAACTGAGAGGAAGGTAGGGAGATAATCCATACGCCCCCTGCCTCTACACATGCATAGCTTCCCCCATTATCAACATCCCCCATCAGAGCAGTACATTTGTTACAATTGATGAAACTACATTGATACATAATAATAACCCAAATTCCATAGTTTACATTAGGGTCCACTCTTGGTATTGTACATTCTATGGGTTTGGACAAATGTATAATGACATGTATCTACCATGATAGTATTACACAGAGTATTTTCAATGCCCTAAAAATACTCTGTGCTCTGCTATTTTTTCCTCCCATCACTCAACTCCTGGCAATCACTTGTATTTTTACTGTCTACATAGTTTTCCTTTTCCTAAAGGTCACATAGCATGTATCATATAGTATGTAGCCTTTGCAGCTTGGTATTCTTCATTTACTAATTTGCATTTAAGTTTCCTTCATGTCTTTTAATGGTTTAACTGCTCATTTATTTTTAGTGCTAAAAAATATTCTATTGTCTAGTTATACCACAGTTTATTTAACCAGTCACCAATGGAAGGGATTCGTGGTTGCTTCCAAGTTTTGGTAATTATGAATAAAGCTGCTATGAACATTCATGCACAAGTTTTTGTGTGGACATAAGTTTTCAACTCCTTTGGACAAATACCAAGGAACATGATAGCTAAATAATATGATGAAAGGATAATTCATTTTGTTAGAAACTGCCCAGTTGTCTCTCAAAGTGCATGCTCCATTTTGCATTCATATCAACAATGCATGAGAGTGTCTGTTGCTCCACATCCTTACTGGCATTTGTTATTGTCAGTGTTCTGGATTTTGGCCATTTCAATAGGTATTTTTATTGTTTTAATTTGAATTTCACTGATGAAATATGAAATGTAGCATCTTTTCATAATGCTTATTTGCTGTCTGTATATCTTCTCAGGTGAGGTGTCTGTTTAAGGCCTTTGGCCTATTTTATAAGCATTTTTTTTT
>NW_007732595.1:25872-97617 GCF_000696425.1 Galeopterus variegatus
TGTCTGTATATCTTCTCAGGTGAGGTGTCTGTTTAAGGCCTTTGGCCTATTTTATAAGCATTTTTTTTTCTTATTGTTGAGTTTTGAGAGTTTTTGTGTACTCTGGATAACAGCTCTTTATCAGATGTGCCTTTAACAAATATTTTCTCCCTGTCTATGGCTTGTCCTATAATTTACTTGCAATTGTTTTCACAGAGAAGTTTATGAATTTAACAAAGTTCAGCTTATCAATTATTTCTTTTATGTATCATGCCTTTGATGTTATATCTGCAAAGTCATTCTATACCCAAGATCACCTAGCATTTTTTGTATGTGCTCTCTCCTAGAAGTAGTGTAGTTTTGCATTTTACATTTAGGTGCATAATCCATTTTGAATAAATTTTTGTGAAGGGTGCAAGATCTGTGTCTAGATTTATTTATTTTCGCACACTTAATACCTTACTGCCTTGATCACTGTAGGCTTGCAGTAAGTCTTGAGTCACATAATGCATGTCTTCCAAATTTGTTTTGCAATACTGTATTGGCTGTTCTGTCTTTAGGCATGTAAACTTTAGAATCAGTTTGTTGATATCCACAAAATGACTTGCTGAAATTTCGATTGGAGATTGCATTGAATCTAAACACCAAGTTGCATAGAACTGACATCTTTACAATATTGAATTTTCCTACCCATATACATGAAGTAT
The DNA here is from genome assembly GCF_000696425.1 of Galeopterus variegatus. Classification (NCBI taxonomy): domain Eukaryota; kingdom Metazoa; phylum Chordata; class Mammalia; order Dermoptera; family Cynocephalidae; genus Galeopterus; species Galeopterus variegatus. Next base: position 26,559 of record NW_007732595.1, read on the forward strand.
CTCTGTATTTAGTTCTTCTTTGTTGTCTTTTTTGTTGTTGCTTTGTGTTGCTCTGCCCCCCACGGATTTGTCACCCCACTTCCCCTGGGTGATGGAGATGCAAAGGATTACTCAAAGCCCATCTCTTCCGAGCAGTGAGAAGCCCTAAAGTGGTTAACTTCCCTGGGACCCTCCAGCAAGAGGCAACCCTTCCTCAGGAAATTAACACTGAATTGGGGATCATTTCCTGCATCTATTTTCCAGGCCAGGAAGTTACAGGAAGAGACATAGATGGGGTTATAGTTTAACAATATAGGCTGGTAACTTTCACTGAAACAAGCCAGATGAAATTCCAGTAAAGCTATCTACAAAAGCTTGATCTTAGCAAGCATTCCTTCTCCCTCTAACAGTTTTCTAGCAACTTAGATATCAATCAGTAACTAATCTGTCTTTGAGCCAGCAACCTTGCTGTGTCACAATTCTTATCTTACAACACAGAATTATAGCCTGAGGAAAACTTCCAGTCCTCCACAAGGTCAATATTTGAAACTGCAAGACTTTGGAAAACCAGGCCCTGTGAAGTACGTATGCTTTTTAGTATATTCCACATCTCCCCCATTTTATTTATTTAAAAGAAAAAGCAAAAGCTATAGTTCAGGCTGGCACAGTTAAGACAAAAAAACATTTTGTTAAAGCAAAGTTATTATCTTTAAGCATGGAGAGTCCTTTTAATTGACTTCAGATGAGGACTGGTGATGTCACCATCTCAGGGCTGCTGCAGCAGCATAACTCCAGGTGCTGTGAATTGGATGTAATTACCAATTGTTGAAATTCTGGAAAGGGAATTCTGGAAAGGGATTCTGCTCCTCACAATAGTTGATTCTGAGTCCAGAGAATTTGTTATTATTAGTTCACCTGTCCAGGACATTACTGCTTTATTAGTTCACCTGTCCAGGACATTACTGCTTTAAGAGAGTTTAGTCTTTTGTCAAATTTTTGATCAATTACAAGTTCTTTTGTTTAAGAACAGGATGTCTCATCCAAGTTACAAACACCCTCTTTAAGTCCAGGAAAATTTAGAGAACCACTTTTGTAGAAAAGAAGTTATTTCCCCCTGTATGATCATGGCATTCCTCATAAAAGCATTGATGATCAATATCTTGATTGAAAAGGTCTTACTTTTTTTGTACAAATCTCTCAGTGTTGGAAAGCCTCTTACCCAGGTGGTGATAGAAAGAAACATCTTGGCTCACTTTCTTTCAGTGATCTGTCCCCTATTGCTGGGAAGACTGTTTCCCAGGTTGTGTTTTGTCCCATGTCAGGGGGGAAGATGAACAGCAGGATGAAACAGCAACAGGCCAAATTTAGGCAACATAAAAGAGACCAGCAACTTGGAAATGAGACATGTTATCTTATATCTAAAGTTTTAAATTATATCCTTTTATAAAGAAAGAGAGAGTTAATTTTCATTGAACTTATAAAAACAGCCACATTGTCATAATAATCATAAGAATACTTAAAGTTATTAAATTTGGGGGTAATCAAGTAGAGAGAAAACAAATACTTTTACTTCTGTTTTAAATGACATTTTACCAAACTGTTGTTAGTAATAGATAGCTGAAGAGAGAGGGAGAGTTTTCTTACGTTTGGAAAAAACACTAGGAGAACCAGCAGTGTTTTAAAATAAGGAAATGGTAAAAACACAGAATTCTTTTTAATTAGTTTACCAACTAACTTTTGTTGTTCTGACCTTTGTGAACAATTTCACAAACCATGAATTTCTTCATTAGAATTTTGGAACTTCAGTTTAAAGCTACGAACTCAAAGTTTGTTGGAAACTTTACCTAACAGAGTATTTTTCATGAAATATTTGAAGACATAACATTTTAAAATTATAGTTAAACCAAGATTATGACTGGTAGCATTTATATCAAGACACAGATATTTGAGAACCTTACAAGATTTTGGAACACATATCCATAACACCTTTAGTACTGACAAGGCTTTCCCATATAGTCTAATTTATTAAATAAGCCAATTAGTTCTGATACATTTCTTATATATCCTTTGAGAAACTCCAGGGCCCTTGGAATTCCTCAGTTATTTTAAACTTTCAGAATTTCATGTTGGAAAGCTGTGTTAAATAACAAAAGGCTTAAAACATTTAGTTGAATAAGATTACAAATTACTACAAAAAATAAACCAAAGTGACAAAGGGTTTTAAAGGCAGAGAGCACAAGAACTTATCATGATAAAACATGAAATAAGCTCCCTAGGCCAGTTATCTAAAAGACAAAGAAAACCTTTTATAATTTTTTAAAATAAGAACCGTTAAGTGGTTTTATTTTTATTTTTATTTTTATTTTTTTTAGAAAATCTGGTTGTTCCTTCACAGGAGAACTAATCCTAACCGTGTATTAGAATATTTTTGACCTTAACCTTTAGAAAAACTCACACATAATTTGTTTTTAAATTCAGTTATTTTTTTACAGTAAAATCCTTTTAACAAACTTATCTACATAAACCATTATCAAGACTTACTCAGACATTCTGTTTTTGTCCTATACTTTCTACTTCCTAAATAGCCAGTCATTTTATTCTAGGACAAAAATACACTGTACCAGATGCTTTCTTACATAAATATTATTTTTCTTTCTCTCTAGCGCTTCCAACCATAAACATATCCCCATATCCATAGCCTTCTTTAAATCGCCTCCTGTTTACATACTTGTTTCTTTTTTATCAATGTTAAATTGGCCTAATTTTTCTAAAAATTATATATAAAAAGTGTTTTGTTTTGTTTTGTTTTGTATTTAGATTTTTAGGGTTTGGCAAGGTTTACAACTTAAAAGCCTCTAGCAAAGACAAATGTAGTCCTTTGATTAGTAAACCCTGGCAACAATGTGTGTTGGTAAGAACATTTTTATACATTCAGGCTGGTAAATAGGCATCCATTTATCAGAAAAAATTATACAAAGTCCTGTTTGAGTTTTAGCTTATTTACCAAATACATATTTATGGTTTTCCAGCCAAAAACTTAATGTATTAGATCTATACCCTTAATCAGTGAAAGTTAACTAGGGCCTATGCAATATTTGGCATAGGTTTCTTTTCACTAGCCCTTTCAGGTCCCAAGTTTCCAGGTGGCATTTACAGCCAAGTGGAATCCAGAGAGGCAGAGGGAAGTATTCACTACCCATGTCTAAAAGATACTGTTTCTCCCAGCATGGCCAGGAGGCAGAGCTGAGATAACAAGGAGACATATCAACCTAGAGACAAATTCAGGTAAAAAGGTTTGAAACAAATTTTGAAAATATATTTATCAAAACTTTAGAAAATTTAAGTCACATGAACTTGAAAAGTATGCTTATTTATGTAATGAGAGTGCATTAATTATAAGCCAATTTGGTACACTGCACATAAAACAATTACACAGACATGAACATATATACATAACATACAGCTTACACACATATATGCAGACATAAACAACAAGAACAAATAAGGATCTTATAGCTTTTGTTTAAAATGTAATAGAAAAGCTCACTAGTAAAAAGGACAGTCAGGCTTAGATTGTGTTATTCCCAAAAGGCTTATTGGTGAGGCTTCATCTCGCCTTAAAGAAAGCAAGATAACAAATTTACATTGTAAAGCAAAGTATGCAAACCTTTCCAAGAAGATGCAGAGATCTTTTTTAAAGAAAATAGCATAGAATTCTACCATTAGGATTTTGTGAAGAAATATACAGATGGGACTAGAAGAGAATTTAGAAGTCTGTTCAAGATGCCAGAAAATTTGAGACCATCTAGTTAAACAGGTAGATTTTAGGCTAGTTTTTATTTCTCAAACAAGTTACTGAGCTCAAGAGCTGGGCCACCAATCAGAGATGAAACCATTTGACTCTTGAGAGTAGAGAAGCATTGTGCAGATAAGAAAGAAAAACATGCTCAAACAATACCAACACTGTAAAGAGATATTAACTTCTTTTACTTTAGATTGTCCAATTTAAAGTTTTCTTAGTCACTGGCAAAGATTAAGTTTTATCTTTTTTAGGTGATATAAACATGTCTTAGTTTTTGTTAAGGTCTTGGATAGGTCTCAGAGCGACTTGACATAGATTCCTAGTTGTTAGGTGGGAAGCGTTAATGAGACCCATTGCATAATTAACCAGTGACCAATTTGTTCCCAAATTTTTGTGTTAAGGCCCCCTTCCTTGAGGTATCAAGGACATGGTTGTTTAATACCCACTAACAGTTTAACGAGCTGTCATTCAGTTACTTATAGCCTGCTGATTTAAGGAGACATTGGAGTTGTAATGTATGTTCAGTCTCCCCTTTCATTAACGAATAATCCATATTTTAAAAGTAAAGAAAATAAAAAAAAATATCTCCAGGGTTGAAAAGACCTAACTTTGCCCTGCCACTGGAGTGCAATCACTAATCGAAAGCCAACTGTGTTTCCCTTATCTCGATACATGTGTCTCCCTTATTAGGGACACCCTTGCCAGAATGAATGGGATGTCCTGTTCCTCTCCAATGGTTGGCAGGTCAGTCTCCAATCTGTGGAGAACATCCTCACATGGGGCACCATTTTGTTGCTTTGTGTTTCTTTGCCCCCCACTGATTTGAACCCTCCAGTGAGAGGTATCCCTTCCTCAGGAAATTAACCACTTTGGGGCCTCTCACTGCTCAGAAGAGATGGGCTTTGAGTAATCTTTTGTGTTTCTGTCACCCAGGGGAAGTGGGGTGACAAATCTGTGGGGCACAAAACAACACAAAGTAACAGTCTTTTATCAGAATCTTGTAATCTTCCTTATATAGATCTTGTAGATATTTTGTTAGATTTATACCAGTGTATTTTATTTTGGGGGATAATAATGTAATGGTCATATGACTTTAATTTCAAATTCTATTTGTTCATTAATGGTCTATAGGAAAATAATTGACTTTCATGTATTAACCTTGCATATTGCAACCTTGTTAAAATTACTTATTAGTTCCAGGATACCTTTGTCATTCTTTTGACATTTTTTTCTTTCTTTTTTTTTTGTTCTTTATTTTTTAATTGAAACACATTGATTGTACATATTTATGGGGTACAGAGTTATATTTCAACATATGCATACAATGCAGTGATCAAATCAAGTAGTGAGCAAACTCATCATAGTAAAAAATTATACTTTATTTGTGTGATGAGAACATTTAAGCTCTTCTCTTCTAGCTATTTGAGAACATACAATAAATTACTGGTGATTATAGATGCCTAGCACTGTTGTATACCACTAAAACAAAATTACAGTTAGATAGGAGAAATAAGTCCTTTTGCCTTTTCTCCAAAATAAAACTGTCATCTACAAAGACAGTTTTATTTCTTCCTTCCTAATCTGTATACATTTTATTTACTTTTCTTGTCTTATTGCATTAGTTAGGACTACTTTCTACTTTCTTTTTTTTCCTCACTGCCATTTTTGAACATGATGAGATAAGTACTTTAACTTTCCATACAGGTATTTATTTAACTTAAGGTAAGAAGCAAATGTGAATTGTCAAAGTTTAATGTTCTCATTCTATACCAAAAGTCCTGTTATCATAAAAGGAATTTTTAGGTTGTGGTGGAGATATTATGTTTTCCTCCCTTAGAGACTATTTAGCAAAATGACTTTATAATGAGACATTTCAACATCAGTTACCCTACAGGTTAGCTGAAGAGTAGAAATTAAAGAGGAAACACAGCAGGTGAAACAGCCACTGGAATTATCTCTGGAATTGTAACTCCGAATGGTATTGTAACTGCAAATACCATTTATTATTAAGTTCTGCTTGGCACCTTCTTAAGAACACATGTGAATTATCTTAAATATTCCCTAGAGAAACACTATGAGATACATCTTATTAACATCATCTTACAGATAAGAAAACTAATGCTTATGAATTTTAAGAAATATGTTTTTCATTCCAATAATAGTGTGCAACAAAATCGAACAAAAAATCTACCTGATTCAAATCTTGTAGCATCTCAACACTATGACATCATCTATGTCTCTTCTCTGAAGCTGTTTCTCTATTCCTAAACTGTGGGTAGGCCATTATGTGAAATGCAAGATAAGCTTTTCTCACTGGACAACTAACAAACAAAAGAAGGCACCTGAAACTGAGAACAATTGGGGATAAAAGATATGGCAATTGACAGAGAGAACATAGAATCTTTAGATATACCATATCATTTCATAGCAGTAAGTGCTTGTACATAATGTAGAAAGTGATATAAGAAAAACAGGACGTTAACCCAATGGGACCAAACATTTTCTTAGAACTTTTCTTCAACAGAGAGATCTTTTGACAGAAACTAACAGTTGTTCAAAATTAACATGTGAATTGAACGTTAATTCCCTCCCCTAGAGATGTAATTCTAAAATAACGGACCTGAAACACCATAACTACTAACCTAAAGCCTACCATATACTCCTTGAAGGGGAAGAAAATTGAGCACATAAGCACAGCTTTTTTGTTTGTTTGTTTCTTTGTTTTACAATTCTCCTATTCAGGACTAAATAAAAGGAGGTTTTGTCTTTTTGACAAGATGCACTTTTCTGTTATTAGATCTAAAAGCAATAAGTAGACAATGGATAATATGTAATTTGTCTAACATATTGATGGCTTTATTTTTAGTAAACTTGTAATATTTTTATTCTATTCTTCAGTCTATAATATTGCAATATATATCTGATACTAATGAAAAAAACACAAAAATATATTTAAACATAGCCTTATATTTTGGGACTTGAAAATAAAGATTTTTATCAGAAAAATACTGGTAAGAATGAGATTTTAATATAGAAAAAAGATAACAGATAAAATAATTTTGGTCCATATAATAGAACAAAACAAGAATGAAATAGGAATACTGTTAATAAACAAAATCAACCAAGGAGTATGTTAATAGAAATACGCAAGATAATAAATATTGATTAGCTAAAAATAAATAAATAAATACACAAACAACCTGGGATGAGGGGGAGGGAAGAAAACACAACAATTACATTTCCTTGAAGTTGCTGCAACAAGCAAACAGAAGGGACATTGTTGGGAGGGAGGGGGGAGTGGGAGGAGGGAGGGAGTGCAAGATAATAAATATTGATTAGCTAAAAATAAATAAATAAATACACAAACAACCTGGGATGGGGGGGAGGGAAGAAAACACAACAATTACATTTCCTTGAAGTTGATGCAACAAGCAAACAGAAGGGACATTGTTGGGAGGGAGGGGGGAGTGGGAGGAGGGAGGGAGGTTTCGGTAATTGCCCACAATAATCAACCACATTGTATATTGACAAAATAAAAAAAATAAAATAAAATAAAAATAAATAGTGATGAAAGTGATATAAGGTCTTGCATCATATTTTGAACATTTATGGATATCATAACTATAAAATAAAAGGAGACATGTGATGAGCTTTTATTTATCAAAATGCATCTGTTATTGTAATTAAAATCAGTGAAAGAGACTGATTAGAATTTCAAATTCCAAGAATATGTGTTTTAACAGAGAAGATATGAGGCAATTTATGGCACAGTAGAAAAGGGAGAAGGCAGGTACTGAAACTTTCCCTAATACTTCATTATCCAATGTCCATTGCCACTTGATAATTTGTTTTTTTAATGGCCTTAATGTGAGGTGCATCATATTAAATGGTTGGATTGTTTGAGAATGGAAAAAAAAATTACTAGAAATGACATAGGATAACTGTCACACTGAGTTTATACTTGGCACCATAATTTAGCAATGGCACAGTTCAACTCTAACTTTTCCTAGCTTGTAAGACAATAAAATAAAAATATCAACAAAACTTTCATGAAAAGCTATCAAAGGAAACTTGTACTTGTATTAATCATTTAAAGTGTTGTATTGGGATTCTTCTAGATAAAGTTGATATTGAAAATTCATCTTTTTAATAGCTCATTGACAACACTAATATTTCCGTTATAATTCTCAGTGTCTGATTTGTTAAAAAAGAAAAACTTTAGACAAATTAAATTAAATAGAGGGTAATTGAGCAAGAAAAATGATTTGTGAATTAGGAAGCTGCCAGAACCAGAATAGATTCAGAATGACTCTAGGGCTGCCACATGATAGGCTAAGATTTATATACAGAAAAAAGAAAGTGACTAAAAAAAGCAGAAGTGAGGTATAGAAACAGCTGGATTGGTTACAACTGGGCATTTTACTTATTTGAACTCAGTTGAACAGCTGCCTACCTCAGCTACTTGTTGCAAGAGTAGGTTACAGTCTGTTTACACATCAAGTTAGGTTTCAGTTCATTATGTCTGAAGAAACTTTAGGTCAAATATAATCTAACAGATTTATACATAATATTAGGAACAAAAAGTGTAATTATATAGTTAGATAAATATTAACTAGAAAAGAATAGATAAAATGATAAAAAAGGAAGTTTCAATAATTAAGCCACAATAGCAATTCTATGATAATATACAAATATCAAAGAAATAGAATGTTGAATCTGGCAAAATATATATTATTTATCCATTTATTTTAACAAACATGTAAAAGATTAAATAGGCAAAAGATTGCTTTTTGAAATATTGAATACTAGAAAAATCTGGTATCGGTATTGAAAAAGAAACCATTAGCCATTAGTTCACCAAACACACAAAAATGAACTCAAAGCTGATCAGAGTAATATTAAATTCAAAACAGATAAATCCACTATTGTAGTTGGAAAATTAAAACCCATTTTCAGTAATTGACACATAAAGAAGATAGCAAATCAGTAAGGATATAGTTGTACTGAATGGTCTTATCAACCAATTTGGGCTAATTGACATTTATGAAATCATCCATCAATAGCTAAAAACACATTGTTTTGTAATCCACATGAAACATTCACCAAGGAACCACATTCTGGTACATCAAAAGCAACTTTACAGTTTCAAGTCTTATATTAAGTCTTTAATACATTTTAAGTCGATTTTGATATATGGAGAGAGCTACAGGTCTAATTTCATTCTACTAAATATGGATGTCAAGTTTCCCTAGAACCATTTACTGAAGAGACTGTCCTTTCCCCATTGTATGTTATTGATGTTTTTGTCAAAGATCAGATGGCTGTAAGTACATGGATTGACTTCTGGGTTCTCTATTCTGTTCTGTTGTTCTGTGTGTCTATTGCTATGCCAGTACCATGCTATTTTGGTTACTACAGCTTTGTAGTATATTTTGAAGTCAGGTAGTGTAATGCCACCATCTCTTTTTGCTCAGGATTGCTTTGGCAATTTGGGGTCTTTGTTTTTCCATATGAATGTTAGGGTTTTTTTTTTTTTTTTTTTTTTCTATTTCTGTAAGGAATGTTGTTGTTTTTAAATGAAGATTGCATTGAATCTGTAGATCACATTAGGTAATATGGACATTTCACAATGTTAATTCTTTCATTTCGTGAACATGGAATGTCCTTCCATCTTTGGTGTTCTCTTTAATTCCTTTCAGCAGTGATTTGTAGTTCTCACTGTAGAGAGCTTTCACCTCCTTGGTTAAATTTATTGCTAAGTATTTTATTCTTTTGGTAGCTATTGAAAATGGGCTTGCTTTCTTGATTTTTTTTTCTGCTAATATGCTGTTGGGTAACAATATGCAACCGATTTTTATATATTGATTTTATACCCTGCAGCTTTACTGAATTTAACAGAGTAGGAATTTTTTAGCAGTCTTAAGTTTTTGTATGTATAGAATCATGTCATCTGAAAACAGGGACAGTTTGACTTCAACTTTTCATATTTAAATGCCATTTATTTCATTCTATTGCTCTAGTTAGTACTTCCAATACTACGTTAAGTAGAAGCAGTGAAACACTTCAGGATGTAAGACTGGGCAAAGATGTTATGAATAAGGTGCCAAAAGCCCGGGCATCAAAATAACATTTTTACAAGTGTGATTATATCAAACTAAAATGCTTCTGCACAGCAAAAGGAATAATTAATAGAATGAAAGGACAACTTACAAAATAGGATAAAATATTTGCGAACTACATATCTGACAAGGGATTAATATCTAGAATATACAAGGAATTCAAACAACAGTAAAAAAAATCAATTAAAAAATGGGAAAAAGAGCTGAATATAGATATACTATATCTATAAATATTAAATCTAAAAATACTAAAAAGAGCTCAAAGAAAGATATTCTAATGTCTAATAAGTACATAAAAAAATGCTCAACATCACTAGTCATCAGGAAAATACAAATCAAAACCACATTGAGATATCATCTCACCCCTGTTGGAATATTATCAAAAGGGAAGAAAATAACAAATGCTGGGCAGATGCTGGCAAAGGGGAACCCTGGAAAGAGTCACAATTCACTGCTGTTACTGATTTAAGGACTTCAAATTATAGCAAACAAATTTTATTAACAACTTTATGCTCACAAATATAACTTAGGTTAAATAGACCAATTCCTGAAAGAGTCACAATTCACTGCTGTTACTGATTTAAGGACTTCAAATTATAGTAAACAAATTTTATTAACAACTTTATGCTCACAAATATAACTTAGGTTAAATAGACCAATTCCTTGAAATATAGACACCAAAACAAACCCCTGAATATTACTATAGATATATAGGAAAGAAATAAAATCAATAATAACCATCACCAAAAGAAATTATCAGGCCTAAATAATTTGATTAGTACATTCTACCAAACACTTGAGGAAGAAATGATACCATACTCCATATTCTTCTCCATGTAGTAAAAGCAAAAGAAACACTTTCTAACTCATTCCATGAGGCCAGGATTAACCTAATACCAAAATTAGATAAAAGCATTATAAGAAAGGAGAAAGGAAAACTACAGACAATTATCTTTCCTAAACAAATATTTAAAAATTTTCAGGCAAGTAATCGCAAGTAAAATGCCATAATTTATCTAATAATTATACACCATTACCAAGTGGGATTTATTTCAGGTATGCATGCCTCATTCAATATTTAAAAATCAATTCATGCCATGCATATTAAGAACTAAAGAAGAAAGGCCATATGAGCATATCAATAGATTGAGAAAAATATGTGATAGAAATTCAGCACCTATTCATGATAAAAACTCTCACTAACATAGAAATATAGGGGTACTTCCTAAAATTGATAAAGAACATCTAACAAAAAACAAACAAACAATAGCTAACATCATACTAATGTTAAGAACTGGAAAATTTCCCTTTATAATCAGGAACAAGACCAGGAAGTCCCTTCTTGCCACTTTTTATCAACATTGTAATTGAAGTCCTAGTAATAAAAACAAACAATTAACATTATCTGCTATATTAAGAACTAAAAGAAGAAAGGCTATGTGAGCATATTAATAGTTTCAGGAAAACATGTGACAAAAGTTTAGATAATAGAAAAGTATATAGATAGGGAATAGAGAAACTCGTAAGTGGGAGCTAAGAGCAAAAGAAGGAAGGAAAGAGAGACCTCAGTGGTGCATTGGACTTGCAGAGGGAGAGAGCATTCCTTGGGCTACAAAGTGGAGTGGGGTATAAAGGGGGATGGGGAGGGAGGTTGGGGATAATTGGATGGGGGACATAGGGCACAAATGCAATTTGTGGTAATGGGCATGCTGCCAATATGGATCTGGCCTTCACATCTTGGGCATGAGGGGTGACAATCAGATTTGTATCTCATGAATATTCATAAGCAATTAAAAAAAGAAAAATAATATGAAATGAATACTAAGTGATGTGTATATCAAGTTTTGAAAAGCTAATAAATACTATGCAACACAAAATTCAAAAAGAAAAAAAAGAAGGAAAACCATCTTTTTTCACAGATGCTATGATGTCTATAAATGATTACAAAAATTCACAAAATTCTTAGGAAATAACAAATAATTATAACAAGGTCATAGTACACTAGGCTATTACACAAAAGTCAAAATTTCCAAAAAGAAAAATTGGACTTTGAAATTTAAAACATAATACCATGTACAGTAGCACCAAAAAAAAAGTATAAAGCTATCAAAATATCTACATGATCTGTATGTAGAAAACTATAAAAGTGATGCATGAAACCAAAGAAGATCTAAACGAATGGAAAAATATTCTATGTTCATGAATTTGAACATTCAGTATCTATAAGATATCAATTCTTCCCAAACTGAGGTATAGATTCAAGGCAATACTAAACAAAATCCCAGAATGTGAATGTGAAAAAAGTGACTTTAAAATTTATGTGCAGAGGCAAAATCCCAGAAAAACCAACACAATGCTAAAAAAGAACAACAAAGCTATAGGACTGACACTACTAAATTTAGTTCTTACTAACAAGACATTGGAAATAAGACAGCTTGATACTGGGAAAAGAACAGACACTGAGATTAAGGGGAAGAATAGTGATACCAGAATTAGACCCACAAAAATAAAGTTAATTGAGTTTCAACAAAGGCACAAAGACTGTTTAATAGAGAAAGAATAATCTTTTCAAAACATAGGGCTGAAATACTTGGAAACCTATATGCAGAAGAAAAATGAATCTAGGCACAAATCTTACACCTTTGTTAAAAATAAACTCAAATAGATCATATGACTAAACAACACAATACTATAAAACATGTAGAATAAACACAGGAGAAAAATCTTTGTGATCTAGCATTGGTCAATGAGATTTTAGAACAAAACCAAAAGCAAAATCAACAAAATAAAGTATTTAATAAATTAGACTTTGTTAAAATAAAAACTTTCTGTTCTGAGAAAGACACATTAAGAGAATCAAAAGATAAGCCATAGAATGGGAGAAAATCTTTGCAAAACACATAAGTTTTAAAGAACTTGTTTCCTAAACGTACAAAGAATTCTTAAAACCCAAGAATAAGAAACCAAACAACCCAACTAATAATGAGCTACAGATTGGAAGAGGAAACTCACTAAAGAAGATATACAGGTGTAAAAAATCATATAAAATAATGCTTTTTATAGTTGTTATCAGGGAATTGAAAAATAAAACAATAATGAGAAACCATTATATACCTATTAGATTGCATAAAAACCCCCAAAATTGTCAATGCCATATGCTGGTAAGTATGCAGAACTGCTACACTTCTCACTGTGTAAGGAAGACAAACAAACAAACAAACAAACACAAAAAGGATTACTCAAAACACTGTGTATGCATTGAGAAGCCTGAAGGGTCTGTATCCCAGAGAAAAACTGGATATACACCCATTCAAAGTTAGCTTCTGTCTTTTATTGTAAAAACAAGGAAGTTTCACAAGAAAATTCAGTTGATTCAATCATTGCAAAAGGACACAAAGAGATGGGCAGAGTTACAAAAATTATCTATGGCTAAGTATAGTTTAACAATGGAAACTAGCAACATCAGTAAAATAAACAAAGTGACATGCCAAAGTACAATTAGTGAAAAACTAAGTTGGTCAAACTGGCTCATTATCTAAAGTATAAACCTCTCCTTAAGCAAAAGTTACATTCTTATGAAAAAATCTAAATATAATTATCTCTAAAGTTTCCCCCAACAGACATCTTGCCCCTAGGAAACATTTTTTCCACAAGTTTCCCTTCAGCAATTCTTAAAATCTCTTAGCAGGATCCGTATGACAACCACCTGTTATCTCTAAAAACATTAAAGTATACAATCCCATTCCTAAACAGTGATTAGAGTTGATTAGATGGACTTTTGCCATGCTATCTTTGGACTGTGGCCCCCTACCCGAGGGCTTTTGCCCTATGCATGCATTTACCTAAAAATTCTACTCTAAAATCAAATGAGAATCAACATTATTTAATTTAGAATTGATTAGATATTCTATCTGTGGGCTGTGGCCCCCTACCCTGAGGGCTTCTGCCCCATACATGAATTTACCTAAGAACCCTATTCTAAAATCAAATGAGAATTAAGACAGAACAACAGGAACTCATATATATTGCTGGTTGAAATGAAAATGTGGCAGTCATTTTGGATACAGTTTGGCAGATTCTTAGGAAACTAAACATATTCTCCCCGTATGATGAAAATATTATCCTCTTAGGTATTTACCCAAACAGTTGACAACCTATGTTCATTGACAAACCTTCACATATTTATAATAGTTTTATTTAAATTTATTTTTAATCACCAAAATTTGGAAGGAACCAAGGTGTCCTTTGAGAGCTAAATGGGTAAACAAACAGTCACATAATACTAATAATGCATACAATTAATAATAATAATAATAATACTGCATGCAATGCAATGTTATGCAGTGATCAAAAGAAATGAGATGTCATCATAAAAAGGCAATGGAAGAATGTTAAATACATACTGATAATTGAAAGGAGGCAGCCAAGAAAGCATTTACTATATAATTCTTATATAAGAATTCCACATAATTTGTATATAACATATATACAAATATAAATGTTATATATATGAATATATATAATTCTATATGTTCTATATAATTCGTATATAAGCAGGTACTATATAATTCTTATTATAGCACCTTCTGGAAAATGCAAAACTCTAGAGACAGGAAAAGGCCCAATTGTTTCTAGAGATTCAAGAAGACAGAGGAAGGATAAATAGCAAAGTGTAAGGGATTGTTTGCATAGTAAAATTATTCCATATAATATTTTAATGGTGGATACAAGATATTATGCATTGGTCAAAACCCACAGAACTGAATAGCATAGAGTAAATCTTAATGTATGCAAATTTTAAAAGTTATTTAAGTGCTGGGGGGATCCCAGGAAGGAATGTAGACTGATAGTAGAATCTAATTATAATACAAATGTACTAAATAACCTCACTGAAGGAAGTGGAGGCAAGAAAATGCTGACTTAAGTATCTTTCAAAATGGGTGAAGTCTGCAAAACCTAAAAGCAAGAGAAACCTAACATAGACACCATTCGCTAGTTGATAAAATTGTTTCTCAAGGGAGTATCATTCAACAATTCTGATACTACTATCTGTGTATACTAAAATGAAACAATGAAGCAAATGGATGGCAGCTGGTGGAAGCCAGGCATCTCATTGATGTTGGGGGAGTGTAGAGTTAAACAAATGAGAATGTAAGAATGATCCATGTGTTAATGAATTAGAGTTGGAGAGAGTAATGTGAACTCATATTTAGCTTAATATAGATATAGACAGTTACATAAAGAAATATTTTCAGACATGTTTATATATACAGTTTAATAGGAACACATATACATTTTGATCTGTCATCTGAGAAATGGTAAAGAAATGATGCAGTAGAGACAACAATTACCTCTAGGACCCACATCCTGGTTTCTATCACAATTCTTAAATTAAGTGAATCAGGACTCCTTGTAAAATAGCTGATTCTAGAACAAGGACAAGAAATGTACAAGATGAGCCTAAAGTATCTGAAGAGCCAGAAAGTAGGGAAGTATTCAATACACACACATTCAACAGACACACATTCTATATACACACACGTATAGATGGAGTGTGTCGAAGGAGAGCAGGAGCCAATCAAAATAGCTCCCAATAACCAAATCTAAAATAATCTGAGAGCAACAAAAATAAATAAGGTATTATTAAAACATACTCAAAGAATAAAATAAATATCCGTGGGTCCATATTAAGAAAAATAAATGATTGAACAAATTAATAGGAACAAATCACCCATAAGAAGAATTTCAAATACAGCTCTTTAGATGTTAGCTGCATATTTTGACTTCCTTCCTTGGTGTGGTACGAAGAGGGGGGAAAAAGGTAATTTACAGTGAAGAAACCTGACAAATGCTAACTCAGACATGTGATGAAAGCCAACATCAACAGTTATAAATCATGTTGCTGTATGTACTTGATATGATGTGGTGAAAATAGTACTTTACCTCTGTGATCTTTCTTTCTGAAACCCATAACTCCAGTTGTATCACGAGAAAAATGTCAGACAAATTCTAATAGTGGGTCTTCCTACAAAATACTTCACAGTGTTCCTCAAAACTGTCAATGTCAGAGAAATTGCCACAGCCAAAAGTAGCCTAAAGAGACATGACAAATAAATGTACTATGTTGTACCAGATGGAATCCTGGAACAGAAAAAGGACATTAGGTAAAAACTAAGAAAATATAAATACACTATGGACTTTTAAAATAATAATAATAAAAGGATAGACTGGACTTCATAAAAATTAAATAGTCTGTTTTCAAAAAAAGAACATCAAAAAAATTTTAAACATCAAATCCACAAAGAGGTGAAAAGTATTTGTAATTTATGTATCTGAAAAAGGACTTTATCCAGACTATATTTTAAAAATACACTATAAATTTAATAATAACAACAGCAACAACAACAACAACAGAAAAACAGAACAAAAGTGAGTTTTATATTTTGACTGATATCTTCAGAAGGAAGCATATAAATTTTTAATGAGTACAGAGGACGATTCTAAACATAATTAGTCATCAAGAAAAATGCAAATTAACTAGAGGTACCATTCAGATACTAGAAGATATATGTAGCAACATGGATGGAACTGGGAATCTGTCGGGCCTTAGAAACTAATGCTACCTTAAGGGACATTACAAGCGGTGCCATTATGGGCCCACAAGGGCATATTAACATGGCAGCCTAAGATGGCACTGGGAGGAAGAAGGGTGGGAGTGTCTGCGGGAACCTTGCCTTAGCACTTATTGGCCAAATATGTGCCTCCGCACTCGTGAACACTGTGTGATTGCAATAGCTAGGCATCGAGACAGGATGCATGCTTTCGTAACCTTTAAGCTGATTGGAGGATGTAAAAAACCTCCCCTCCCCATCTGCCTTTAAAAGCAAGTGCCTGTGTGATAATAAACAGAACTGCTCGACAGAACCCCCACTGTGTCTGAGTGTCCTTTAACAGGCTGATTGGGGCCGGCAGCTGTGCTCACCTCTCTTCAGGGCTCTCTTCTCCCGTCTCCTCCCAACGGGGACTGGAGGGAAAGAGGAATCCGGGCAATTCGCTCGCCCACCAGAAGGGACACCAAGGAAGAGACTGATAACAAGGCTGGGGCTGTTCAGGTTGGCCAGCAGCGGACCCGACAGGAATCATCATGTTTTTTTGTTTTTTTTTTTTCCCTTTTTGTCTTTTTTCATGACTGGCAGCAGATCGCAACCCTCAGTGTCGCGCCCGGACCGGACCGGGACCAGCAACGGGATCACAACCCTCAGTGTTGCACCCGCACCTTGCTCAGCCAGTGAGCGGCCGGTCTGTATGTGGGATCTGAACCCTTGGCGGGAGCGCCGCCGCACTCCCAAGCAGCACACTGTAGCAGTGCGCCACCGAGCCGGCCCCAGGAATCATCATGTTAAGTGGAGTAAGTCAGGCACAGAAAGACAACATCATCTCACTCATATACGGAATCTAACAAAAATAGTACTCTTTTTTTTACTTCTCATAAAAGTTGAGTGTAGATAATCATCTACTACAGGGTGGGAGGGGAGAAGGGTCAAGAGGAAGGGAAGTGGTGGACTAATGGGTACAAAGCTATGCTGTCTACCCTAAGTGAATCATTGTGCAGTATATGAATGTATTGAAATAACACACTGTACTCCGCAAATGTGTGCGAGTAAATGTTAAAAAATAAGTAAATTAAAGAAGATAGCATGGACAGAAAAGTAGCAGTGATAGTTAGAACTAATCCCTTGTCAATCAGTCTCTCTGTCACAGGACAACACTATACAATATCAGAGCTTCAGATTTCTCATCTAAAAATTACAGAATTGAGTAGAAGTATCTATTATCACACTCAGTTCTAATAATCAGTGAATGTATTTTAAGGAAAAATGTATTCTAATAGTGTAATTTTTCTCCTGACAGATGCATTAATTCAGCTTCTTTGGATAGTTTCTGCAAAGTGATAAGAACTTATCAGAATGGAACAAATTTTGAACAATTTGGCACTTTCATTTGCAATTTGCAGTTTGATAAAAAGTGAAATTACCTTTAAAATTGTTTTATCAATAGGTAGTAGAATTATGTTCCTTAACTTCCTAAAATGGACCTAAGTTATTAATATAAATATTGCAAACTAGAAAATGTATATCATGTATATTACTATAACTTAAAAAGGTTTGCTTTAACGACATCCCAGAAAATTAAATTCATTCCTGAACTGGGCCCTGGGGCACTGATTGATCTAACTATAAATTTTACAGCTAACATATAAACCTCTGAAATTGCTAGTTTGTAATAAAGACACTGACAGGACTTCGAAACTTCATTTTCTATCCATGTTCCTAAGCTATTATGGTATTAAAAGTTCCAGTCAATATTTGAAAGTTTTGGTAGTAGAAAGAACTTCCCAAGATTATATTACTGACCAAAGCATATCAAAGAGACAGAATGTTTTTGATCCTCCCAGGACAAAGCTGCACATACTGAAATTCCTCCTGAACAGCCTAGAGGGAATGAAAAACTCTCTTCATATTCAGGTTGTGTTATGACATCCACCTCCTCTACACTAAGCACAAACAAATATATATGTACACGAAAACATCCTTCCACAAATCTGTTCATAAAGATGTGAAAGAGCTGGGAGTGAGAAACCATTGTGGTGCTGTTTTTGTTTTTCTGGTTACTGTAACACATTAAATCTGCATCATTTGCTCATCATCATGAGGAGCTTTGCCGATTTCCAAAGGAGGCACAACTTTGCTGTGTCATGTTGACAGTGTTTTACCACAAGAGGCTGCGGGGCATGGTAGGAACTAAAACACAGAAATCGGTTAAACCAGGAAACATCAGGAATGTAAGATATACAGAGAAACTTAAATAGGCTCAGTAGATAGATTAATAATGGTAAAAACTAATGTTCTTTGGGTATAAGTCTAAAAGAATCCAGAAAGTAATTATTTTAATTTTTTCATTTATATCTTACATCACACGAAGTGTTTACTATTAAAATTGTATTACACAGATGTGGTAGGCTGACTTCTAAAGTGGCCCTCAGTGATCTTTATTCCTAAGATTCACACCCTTTCCCGAAGTATGGAGTGGATCACAATGTTTCCAATAAATAGGATAATGGAGAAGGAATGGGGTGTCACTTTCACAATTAGGTTAAAAAAAATATGGCTTCTCTCTTACTTATACCTATTCCCTATTTGAGATAGGAGGTGCTCAGTTTCCCCTGGTTCGGGTTACAGGACACTCCCCTGGGTTGCAAGCTATTCCCCAAGGTTTCAGGTCCCTCCTCTGGGCTCTCCCCCAGAGCAAAATAAACCCTGCTAATTAGACTTATTGTTGGAAACAACAGGAAGAAAATGAGACCACAGGGGGCTGGCTTATGCAAATCCAGGGTCTGGGCATGCTCAGTAGAGAAGGGTTCTATAACCCTGATAGCTAAAGGACTTTCTGTTAGAGGAGCTAGAAAGCACAGAATATTCTTGAATATGTTCAATACATGTGACAGCATTTGACCAATGAATGTGCTCTGAAAGGAAACCAACTGAGCAGTGCAAGACTGTTACTGGGAAACACCCCCTTATTTGGATATTCATTAGATAGCAAAACTATAAAGCCAATCCCAGCAGAAGGTAGGACCGTTGCTCACTCTCCTAGAGCCAGTCCACACTTTGCCTGTACAGAATATATTTATTTCTTTTTGTATCAAACTTACTTTCAGCAACTTGTTGCTGCTCACTTTCCTGGAGTGAGCATGCACTTCACTGGCTGGGGTGTGTAGACTTTACTCTGTATCAAACTTACTTTCAGTACGCAGCTGCTCAGTCTCTTGAGGCAGACTGCACTCTGTACTGAACTTCATGCATTTCTTGCTTTTGTGTTAAACTTGGTGTGGGCCCTGCTCAGTCTCTGGAGCTATGCCACCCTCTCTCTGTGAAATCTGTATCTTTTATTTGTTATAGTAACCTTGTTCTCACTTTCTACTGTGATGACTCTGCTCTTGACTTCTTTCCTGTGGTGGAGTCCAGAACCTGGCAAGAGGATGGGGTGGGTTGAGGCTGACTGTTGGAACCCCCTGAACCTCACGTCTGGCATCATCTTGACTTGTTGGGTTGCACACTATGATAAAGTAAGCTGCTATGTGGAAGAAGCCCAGGTGGAAAGGAACTGAGGTGGCCACAGGCTAACAGCTAGAACAGTTCTTAGTCCAACAGACTGCAAGAAATGAAATCCTGTCAACCACCATGTCAGTAAACATGGAAGCAGATCCTTTCCAATCAAGCTTTCAGATGAAACTACATAATTCGGTTGTATTAGTCTGTTTCTGTTACTTATAACAAAATGCATGGAACTGGGTAATTTGTAAGAAAACAAAATTCATTGCTTAGTTTTGGAGGCTGGGAAATCCAAAGTACAGGGAACACATCTGGTGAGGGTCTTGGTGGTAGTGACAGTGACTCAGGGGGCTCACATGACAGAAAATGGTGGAGCAGAGAGAGAGAGTTCCTCATGCACTTTCCTTTTAAGCCTTCAGAATCATGACCATGACCACCATTTTTAATCCATTCACTAGACATGGTCCTCAGAATCTATATCACCTCTTCAAGATCCCACCTTTCAATCACCATAATAGGATTTCCCACCCTCTTAATAGTCACAGTAGGGACCGAGCTTTTAATACATAAAACTTGAGAGACACAATCCCTATCATTAGTCAATGACTTGATGGTGGCTTTGTGAGACATGTTAAAACAGAGGACTCAGTTAAACTGTGCCTGAATTCCTGATCTATAGGAAATGTAAGACAATAAATAAGTACTTTTTTAAGACACAAAATTTTACGGTAATTTGCTATGTTTGATACAACAGATAAAGACTCTGAAATTTGGAGGTGCTATAAAACACAGTTACCAAGTAGCTTTCTGCCCCTTCTCACTAGCATCTCATGTCTAGGCTCCTCCAGCTCATAGGAACTGACTAATGCTGAAAGAAGGATAACAAAGAATTCAGTAAGCAGGGAAAGGAGCCTGGAAATAAAAATAAATAAATATATGATAAAATTGATAGTGAATACAGAAATTGGTAAACACATATGTAAATCTAAGAAAACAGCATTTTACAAACATTAACAGATTAGAGAGGCAGTGAAGAAAATAAAAAGTGAGACTAAAATACAAGTCTAAAAGTCAAAAGTAAAGATATTATTTAATTTGTGGCAATTTTAAGTAAAGAATTAATGTGGCAATGCTAACAGTTACCAAGTAAAAAAAGGGGGAGGAGAGAGAGTGTTTAACATCCAAATGAGAAAGGGAAAACATGGAGGGCTGGAGAAAACTCAGTAAATTCAACAGAAAAGAGGTGCAGAGAGTGAGATCAGAAGCAAAGAAAAACTTGCTCACCAGGTGACACAAAACAGCATTTTCAAAATAATACCTAAGATACCAGTACTTACAATAAATTAAAGATATAAAATTCAGATTTCACAAGATAGAAACTAAGTTAATTCAAATCTGTGGATATATTATGTTAAAAGGAGACACACCTAAAATATTGTGACAGAGGATGTTTTTGATAAAATTGTATAAATAAATAGCATACAGGAATTAATGGAAATAAAGTTAGTGGGACAGATATAGAACTCAGATTTTATTTCTTATACCATTCTCTGACGAACAGAATTAGGGAGAAATAGCCGATTCTGGGACCAGGGCAAAAAATATAGAAAATGAGCCTGCAGTAGCTTGTATCGACATAAAAGAAGAAAGAACTGAAAAAAAAAAATGGTGGAAGAATGTCAAAGGGATACATGAGCCAACTGAAAAAGCTCCCAATAACCCACGCTGGAACAATTAAAGCCAGAAATTAAAAAAAAAAAAAAATAGTATTGAATTAGTACTTGAAGTATAAAGTAAATATCCATTAGTCCAAGCTGATTAAATAAATTCTTGAGTACACAAATTTCTTATTCAGAAAACTCCCTAATGACTTATGTAGGTTCTCTTCCCTCAAAGAGGTGAAGCATGACTCCTTGATTCTTAGGTGTGGACTATGCATAGTGACTTCCTTCCAAAGAGTACAGTATTGAAAGAAGGAGACAACTTTCCAGTGGAGAAATTTTAACAAACTCCATGACAGCAAAGTGATTAAAGGCTACATCAACAGAGATAAGTCACATTGACATTATAAACCCTTTAAAGAAGGTGATGATAATGGCACTTCATCTTTGGGTCATCCTCCCCCAAACCCCAGTCTACTCATGAAAAAAAGCAAAAAACAAAAAACAACAAATAAATGCCAACGGAATCAAATTCTACCAGTACTCCCCAAAACACTCAAGTTCATGAAAAACAAAAGTCTGAGAAACTGTCACTGCTAAGAGAGCCTTAAGGATGCATAGCAACTAAATGTAAAGTTTTTTCCTGAATAGAATCTTGCAACAGAAAAAGGACCATATAAAGTAAGGAAATCTGAATAAAGCATTGATTTCAACTAACAATAAAATATTAAAACCATAATCAGTATAACTATATTAATAGCAAACATAATGGCATTTAAGGCAAACAACATTATTAGAAAAAAGGGGTATATCTATCATTATAAAAAAATAGTTTATCAGAAATATATACAAATCTTTGATATGTATCCCCTAAGCATATAGACTCTAGAAGATAAATTGACATATGTCATGTTTGATATTGAGATGTTAAAGTGTAGTTGCCACTGCAACAAATAAGATCTGGAAATTGGTTAATCAGTTTAAGAATTAATTATTAAAATAATCAATATTAAAGCAAAATAAATTTCTGTCACATACTTGAGTAGAGGGGTACCTTTCTAGGAAAGGTAAACAACTTATTTTTTTAATTTTTTTATGCTCAGAAGCCATCAGTCTGTTGAGGAGGCAGGGTTCCTACAAAAAGAAAAGCACAACGACACAGTCGTTGGACAAAGTCATGAGAGTGGCCAGGGCATGAGGGAACGGTCTGATTAGCAGAATAAGAATATGATGGCTACTTTATCATCTTTAGGCATTAGTATAATATATACTAATACTAATATATGTAATATATACTAATACTCATATTATGATATACACTAATAAGTATTAAGACAATGAATAAACAGATATGTTGGAGGTGATCCTGACCTGAAAAATTAGATTATTGTCAATTATTACCAACAGGAAACAAGGTACAGCCACCCAGATCATGAAGAGAACTAAAGGAGAATACTGGCTGAGGTGGTTTAGGATTTTGAATCAGTTAAAATGTGCACAGAATCTCCTGCATGTACAAAAAGCTCTCATTTAGCCTCTAGGCACTGCTTGTGAATCTCTCCATTGAGACTGTCACAGCTCTCCTGGGTGCTGCATATGATGCTAGCTCAGGTCATTGGTATTAAAGGAGTCCACGTAGAGAGCAAAATGAGGAGGGCAGTAACTCCTCTGTACTGGGAGGGTCCCTTCCCATCTTTCTCATCCTAAGTGCTGAGTCCTGAGTGTAATGTCACCCAGAGCAGCCTGGGTAACATTAAAGGTAGAAAGTAGAGTACAGCCTACTCTGATTCTACCATCCTACTTTCAAATCTAATTTCCTCCATTTATCTTTTTACTTTCTTGATCTCTGAGACTCAGAGCTGTTTTCTATACAATGGGAATAACTATCTCATAGATCGCATGCGAAAATAAAGGTGCCATGAATCACATAAGAATTAGTCTTATGTTTCTAATCTGGTTGAAAGACACTAGGGGAAATTATTGCCTCCTCCTATGTTCCCTTTATTTCATACCAGTGTCTAGGAATATTTACAAACACCATGGATATTACTAACTAACCTATAGGTATATTTGGTGGGGTCTAAGAAATTACCCTAAACTGCATTAAACTTTGCTATAACAACCCAGAATTTTTATTTATTTTTTTATTATAAGTACTTGGTAATTATGTTATTGTTATACTGTTATGTTTTCAGTCCCTTAGGGTGAACATACCAGTTTCTTACATATCTACAACTGTTTGTCATCTGAGAGACCATTCACTACCATCAAGAAGCTGCTGATGTCATCAGTGAATTAAGTTCAATATTCTAATGCATTTTTCAGAGAACAGGTAAGTTCTATTGTAAAAGTACTGTGCTCACACACACACACACACACACACACACACACACACACATATATGAGTTGTTTTATTAAAGAACCAGCTTTTTCCTTTGATAAAAATGCCTTCAGATTTGATCCCAAATATAATGCTTTTTTCAGTTTGCACTGCTACTCAAGAGCCCTTCAGGAAAGTTGTGTTATACAGTATTGCAATGATGCATGAATGGCTGAGAATTAGAAAATAAATAGAATTTTGATTTAAAGGTGGCATTCTTTTTTAGAATTCAGAATTACTTTGAAGCTTTTCCTGCCTCTCCTGATTTTAACCCGAAGTCATGAAAACAAAATTTTAGCTAGTCAATTTTCATGCTGTATGAATAATTATTTTGAACTTATTTCTTTTTTTTAAAAGAGAACAATATTTAAAGTTCTGATATTATATCCCAGGTATGAATTAACAGTCCATAAAGGCATTATGTATATCAGTGTTAATACATGTGGTACCACATAGTCATAACTGTTGAAGTCATAGCTTATTAAAAAAACTTATTTTTCTTTTATCTCAGGAATCAATTTTTCCTTGCTTGGCAAGGTGCCAAAAATAGAAAAGTCACATCAGAAACTGTTAATATGAGTTAGTCCAACCAGAATTAATCAGAATGTTAACCTACCAGGATTCTAATACATAAATGTAATATACTATAAATAGAGCAATTCCACATTTCCATGGCAATTCGTCACAAAAATGAAAAATGTAAATTAGTTTGTCTCCCTTTGTAAATTACAGAAAGAGAAAGAAAAGAAGAAAATTGAAAATAATAGTAAAGAGAATCCCCACATAGAAATACACAAAATCACCTGGCTTCACTCATTTACATAGAGTGTGATTCTGTGCACATATAAATAGTGCAGATTCTGTTGTCAATAGTTGCAAGAAGTTAATATTTTGACTTTGAATAATACATGATATTATGTATATGTGGAATTAAAAATTTGTTTAATTTTCTAAAATTTTAAAAGTATGTCTTCTATAGATTTGTCTGGTTATGACAGTTTCAGAAATGATCAAAAATTATTGAAAAGGAGGAAATATTTTGCCAATATAAGAGTTGAAAAAATAATTTAAACATATATCAAACATGACTTTCTGATTATATCTATGCAATTTCCTCTGTTTTTAAGCTACCTAGTTATGAGTATTGCTTGTATGAAGATGCTGATAGTTGTCAAACATGCCCACTCTTCTCCATCTCAACAGAACTCTGATTTTCTTCATATATTGTCTCTTTGTAGAGGTGCTCTGTGTTTCAGGGGTCTAGTGCACCTTTCCTGTGATTGGTGTAGGCATGGAGTTGTGACAGAATTTGGATCAATGACATGTGAGGATAAGTATTCTAGGGGCTTTCTTTGAAAGCCGTCTGCACTGATCAGTAGCACACAAGAGACGTACAGGGAAAGCAAGTTTCTCTTATTCCACCTTATATTATTATCATGTTTCTTTGTGGTTCTTGGCACTGTGACAGCCACTTTTTTTAGGAAAGGAAATAGTATGAGGACAGCATAGCTGAAATTGAAAAGAAACCAGACGAACATGCAGATGATTTGCATAAAATAATAAAGTGAGACTTGTAGTTCCATCAGATCCCAGAAGTCCAGAACAGGAAGTTAGAAAGCTGTGAAAAAGAAAATGGAATTATGAATACTCAATGCTTTAAATTAGAGTGTAATTAGCAATCTTAAACTGTTTATATTTGTTATTGCTGCTTATATTTTTTATAACCCTAAAATGGATGTATCTTTCTGAAGGAAAGTAAGGCGAAATGCCGGGTACAGATCAAGCCTTATTAAAGGAAAAGAAACTGCCAGGCTGTGATCAAAATAGAGAGGAGCACCAGGTGTGGGGGTGGGAGAGCTTATATAACCTGTAGGGTGCCAAAGGCTGGCTGATACAGTCAAGGAGGGGCATTATGCTAGTGCAGAAGCTATGCCACCAGGGTGGAGAATTGCGCCCTTGTGGAAGCAAAGGTGTTTCTGTTTCTCAGAAATCATGAGGTTTCTCATAAACGGAAGCGGGGAGGGGTTAGGGCCATTTTGTGCTTGGCCTCGCTTAACATGGTTCCAGTTATGTTCAGAACATATCATTCCCACCTTTTAAGTATAGGGAGAAGGGAAAAGGCACGAAGTTCTCATTCTTCTGAAGCTACTTCTTGCAGGAGATGGGCAGAGATATGAAAATGATAAAAGATTTATGTTGGTGGGTAAAACAATTAGGTGGCAGGGTATTGGTTTCATGTGGGGAGGCTGTATTCTTTCAGGGAAGGGTTGCCGATTCTGAGGGGCTGATATCCTCCTTCCATGAAGAATTCAGTGACCTTTTGGTTGGCAAAAGTCTGCATACTTTCCTGTAAGAAATTAGAGAAACACCAAAAGAGGCAGGGACCAACAAGAAGAATAAATCCCATCATGGTTAGAGGTCCGATGTGTTTTGTCCTGAAGTCCTCCCCCATCATTATAGCCTAGGTGAGTAGTTTGGGTGAAGTAGAAATGTTTTTATTAGGGGGGGGGGGCATTGGATTCCAGCCGAATCCCCTTTGGAAAGAGCTATCCAGTAGTTTTTACCCCTGTAAGAACATGATGTGGCAGTTGTCTGGTCATAGTATGTTGTGGGAACGTATGTCAGGGATGTGAATGTGCCCTGTACGGTTCCCCCTAGGATTCTGGGTGGCAGACCTGGGAGGTTGGAAAGTGTCCTTCCACCCACCAAGACCTTGGTTATACATCGTGAACATGGTGTGGCATATGTCTTTGTTAGGAAAAGAAGCAGGAGGAAGAGAAAACTCAGGCGTTCAGGGGCTGAGAGGTCAAGAGCATGCATAGTAGGAAAAAGGAGTAGAGGGTAACCTTGTCAGGGGTACAATCGCATAGGGCACCCTGCCAGGCTAATTCAGTTACCCACTCAAGGATGTCTTCAACACTGGAGGTGGCTGGTCGGGACCAGTCTTGGACCAGCTCCTGTATGAAGGACATGAAGCAGGCCTACAAGTGTTAGAGGATAATCACCAGGAAAAAGATCATCCTTCTTTTAGGATTGGGGGAGTAGTGGAGGTCCCAGAGATTTTCAATTTCATGGGTCTTAAAATAGACGAAGTGTAAGGAGGTGTTGGGTTGGAGGTTGAGCAGGGGGACCCCTCTGGCTTGGTGTTATAGGTTATTTGGGTAAAGTCTCAGGTGCTAGTTTTACCAAAGATAAGTGATACCAAGGGGCTTTTCCTAGTACTTTTACTGCCATGGGGGTGGTGAGAAGTGCTGTCTAAGGCCCTTCCCAACATGGTGAGAGGGGCTTTGGGATTCGGGTTTTAATATACACTTGCTGTCCCAGGCTCAGTTTAAAGTCTGAGAGGGTGGTGGGGAAAGGATGAGGTAATAGAAGTTTGGCCTGTTCCCGAAGAAGATCCTTAATGTGTGAGAGAGTAGGGAGATACTGGCCTAAAGGTGATGAGCTGGAAGGCAGAGGTGTGAGAGTGAAGGGTCTACCATACCTAAGCTCAAAGGGGCTGAGGCCTGTGGGCTTGCAGGGGGCAGCTTGCAGGCGAGTGAGTGCTAAAGGGAGAAGTTGGGTCCAAGGGAGGTGAAGTTCCATGGACAGCTTGGTGAAGTGTGTTTTTATGAGATGATTGGCTTTTTCTGCTTTTCCTGATGACTGAGGCTGATATGGTATATATAAGTCCCATTTGATATGTGATGCCTTTGCTGTGAGTTGTGTAATCTGGGAAATGAATGTCGGGCTGTTATCAGACTGAAGGCTGGTGTGCAAGCCAAAATGAGGGATGATTTCTGAGGTCAGGGCATGCGTTACTGCTGTAGCATCCTCTGAAGTGCAGGAAAAAGCGTCAATCCATCCTGGAAAGGTATCTACTAAGGTTAGAAGATAGCATGCCCTTTTGTGGGGAGGCATGTGAATAAAGTCAATTTGCCAATCCTGGCAAGGAGTGTACCCTCTGGCGTGGTGGGTGGGGAAGGACTGAACTTGGAAGCCACCTTGATTGGAGCAATGAGTACACAAAGGACAGTTTTGAGTGATTTGTTTTAGTAACTTGGCCATGTGTGGAGAGTAATATAAGGGCTGAAGAATGCGTATTAGGGGTTCATAGCCTATATGAACTGAATTATGTAAATCTAAAAGGATTTGCTCAGCTTGTGTGGTAGGGAGAAAATAGCGACCAGAGAGAGTATACCAGTTGTCCTTCTTCTGTGCTCCCAAATCTGGGAGGTGTTGTATTTCTTGGGGTGTGTATTGGGGTAAGGGCACAGGGGTCATGAGAAGGACCTAAGCAGGAGAGGAAGAGTGGGGGCCTGGTGATTGAGCAGACTGTTTTGTGCTTAGATCCACCAGTTTGTTTCCCTGGGCTATGGGGCCATTGGAAGTTTGGTGTCCTCTGCAGTGTATAACCCCAGCCTCCTTTGGGAGTTGTGCAGCCTCAAGAAGTATCTTGATAAGATGTCCATGTCTTATGGGCCCTCCTTAAGTGGTTATGTATCCTCTCTCTTTCCTTATGGCCATGCAGGAGTGTAGGATGTGGTAAGCATACTTAGAGTCAGTGTATATATTAACTCTTTTGTTATTTGCCAGAGTGAGAACACAGGTGAGGGCAATGAGTTCTGCCTGTTGTAAAGTGGTGTTAGGGGGGAGGGGGGCAGCCAGGATAGTTTGTGTTAGATTTACTATGGCATAACCATTCCAGGGGTCAGCGTGGAGGTAGCACTCCCATCTATGAACCATGAATGTTGGGGTTGCATAATGGGAAGTGGGGAGATGTGTGGAAAGGCATTGAGAAAGGTCTAAAGCCCCCATGAAATTGTGTTCTAAAGGTCATGAATGTTTTGGGATGAGAGTGGCTGGATTTAAGGGAGGGAAAGGCTTAAAGGAGAACTGGGAATTTTCAATGAAGGTAAGGTGGATAAGTTGTAAGTGAGAGGCAGAGAATTGACATGGCCTTATGGCTGAGGCCTTGAAAATGATGAGGGCAACAAATGAATGTTTGTTGTACAAAGGTTAGGTTAGAGCTTTCTTGTGCTAAAAGGGCAGCTGTCACCAAGGCCCATAAACAGGGGACCCATCCTTGAACTGTGGTGCCCAATTGTTTAGAGAGGTATGCAACTGAGGAGAAAATATCTCCTGCCTCTTGTCCCAAAACTCTGCCTGCCAATCCTTGGGTTTCAGTGATGTATAGGATAGAAGGATGCTATAGGTTTGGGAGGGATAGAACTAGGGCTGCAAGTAGAGTGGCTTTTAATCACTGAAGGGAGAATGAATGGGGATTGTGGGATCTAAGGGAATGGCAAGATCCCATTTGAATGCCTCATAAAGTGGTTTTGCTAGCAGACCAAAGTTGGGAATTTGCACGCAGAGATATCCTGCAAGCCCAGAAAAGAGAGAATTTCGCTCTTTGTGGTAGGAGTTGGTAGTTCAGAAATTAAACTTTTGTGATCCACCATTATTTCTCTGGTGTTGGGGTGAGGTGGACTCCCAAATAGATGACAAAGGTGAAGAAATTTGTTCCTTGCTGGGGGACACTCAATATCCTCTGGAGGCCAGGAAATTAAGGAGAGCAACAGTGTGGGCCTGTGAATCCTCATAGGAGGGGCTACAAAGGAGGAGGTCATCACATATTGTATTAAAGTGCTAGAGGTTGGGGCAAGTTCTGATATGTCTTGAACTAAGGCCTGGCCAAAGAAGTGGTGGTATCCTGAAATGCCTGCGGTAGTACTGTTCAGCTGGGTTGTTGAAAACGACTCATATCAAGATCAGTCCAGGTGAAGGTGAACAGGTTTTGACAGGAAGGGGGTAAAGGGATAGATAAAAAAAAAGGCATCTTTGAGGTCAAGTACAGAGAAGAAATGGGTTATTGTTGGGATTGTGGATAGAAGAGTTTAGGGGTTAAAAACAATTTGGGTTATGCGTAAAATGGCTGCATTAATGGCCCTGAGGTCTTGAACTAAATGGTATGAGCCATTAGGCTTTATAACGGTAAGGATGGGTGTATCACAAGGTGAATGGATGGGTCGTAGAAGATGAGAAGAAAGCAGTTTTTTTTTAAGGGGATTTAACCCTAGTTGGTGTTTATTAGCAATGGGGTATTGTGAGACATTAGGGAAAGAAGAAGGATCACATAACTTCACGAAGATGGGAGGGTGCTGAGTAGCAATGGAGGGTGAGGAGGTATCCCATACTATAGGATTAACTTTGTCAGGTGGAAAGGGGAGGGTAGAGGTTTCAAGGCCCAGGTCTGGGGCAGCCTGCAACAGGAATATTGTATCTGGAGTTAAAGTGTTTAGGGTAAGGGTAGCTTTGAATTTGGAAAGCATGTCCTGCCCCAATAAGGGGACAGGGCATTGAGACAATATTAAAGATTTGTGTGTGAATTGGCTGTGATGTAGAGTGTGGGAAAGGTGTTGAGTGATCTGTGGGTGGTATTCTGATCCCTGGACCCCAACTATTGTGATAGAGGGCAGGGTCGTTGGTCCTGCATACTCAGGAATGGTAGAGTAAGTGGCCCCTTTATCGATGACAAAAGAGATCAGCTTACCTGCTAGGAGGAGAGTTACCCTGGGCTCATGTGTGGTGATCTCCAAGGGGGCCTTGGGCCCTGGGCATCATCAGTCCTCCTCCTGGGCAAAGCCAAGAAGCTCCAGTAGGGATGGCTGTGAAGCTAAAGGTTGTGGGTTAGGGACTGGGCCACTCCCTCTCTGGTGAGTGGAACAGTCAACTCCCCAGTGACCTGGCTGTTTTTAGTGAGGACAGGGCCTGGAAGGGGGCCTGGGGTTAGGACAGACCCATATGCAGTGGCCCAGCTGACCACATTTGAGGCAGTTTTTGGGTGGCTTTCCCCTAGAGGCAACTGGCTTTGGAGTATGTGAACAACAGATAGCATTAGCCAGGAGCTGGTATTTGGTCTGATCTCTTATATTGATCCTTCTCCTTCTCCTCATCCTTATTGTTAAAAACCTTGAAAGCTGTGTGGAGGGGGTCTCAGTGGGTCATATTTGGACCATTCTCAAGGGTTTTTTTTTTTTTTTTTTTTTTTTACTTTTTTTGAATATCAGGAGCTGATTGGATAATGGAATGAGAGTGTAAGAGGGCCATGCCTACAGGAGAGTTTGGTTCTATACATGTGTATTTATGTAAAGCCTCAGAGAGGTGGGTTAGGAACTCACTGGGATTTTGAGTGGCTCTTGTGTGATTTCTCTAAGCTTGTCATAATTGAGTTACTTGTGAGTAGCCTTTTGGAAGCTGTGAAGTAGGTGTGTGATCATATTATCCCAGAGATCCCGGTCCCCATGGTCAGCCTGGTAGTCCCAGTTTGGGTCCATGTGAGGGATAGCAATGGCTTCCACAGGCCACCTATTATTTTGGACATGTATCTCATCTGCCTGTTGTTGGGCCAGTATCCAGACCTGCTCCCTGTCCTCAGGGGACAAAGTAGTAGTGAGAATCATAAAAATATCATGCCAGGAAAGATCATAAGACTGGGTGAGATATCTGAATTCCTTAAGATATGTATCTGGGTCAGACTAGAAAGATCCCAGTCATTTTTAAATTTGGGAAAGATTGGAAAAAGAAAAGGGGATGTGTACCTGGATAATACCCTCTGCCCCAGCCACTTCATGGAGGGGATATAAAGGAGCTGGAAATGAGGCAGGGTTGTTATCCAACAAAGGGGAAGAAGGGGAGGGATTAGGTAGCTGAGAATGAAAATCTCGAGACCAGGTGTGGGTAAGAGAGGGTAAAGGTGAAGGGGCTGGTGAAGGATCTGGGGCATAAGGAGGTGGCTGGGGAGCAGAGTGGTCTGGTGGATTAAAAGATTGAATTGAGTCCAGAAGAGGAGGTCGGGCATAAGCTAGGAGAATTTGAGATGTAGGACAGATTTGACAGAGAGAAGGATGTGATCAAAGATAGAAAAAGGCTTGAACATAAGGAATCTCTCCAATTTTTCCATTTCAGTGACAAAAATTGTCTTAATCTCTAAGAATATCTAAATTGAGAGTGCCATCTTCTGGCCACTGGGATCCATTGTCTAGTTTGTATTTAGGCCAAACCTGATTGCAGTATAAAATGAGGCATTTGGGTTTAATGTCTCCCTGGGGACCAAGAGGTTGTAAATTGGCCAGGAGACAGCCTAAGAGCATACAGCATGGCAGTTCGGATTTTGAGGATACCATTTAGAGGGTGAGAAAGGAAACAAGCAGTCCTAGTAGAAGAAGGGTGCCAACAAAGAGCATCATCTTTGCTGTGAACCTTCTTTTTGAGAGAAAAGCCACCATCTGGCTAGAGGAGCATCCTCCAGTAGTGGGGGGGCACAAGAGGGTTTCCCTTGGCAAGGCATGTGGGATTCAAGAAGTGGCAAGAGAGAGAGAGTTTGTGGAAACTGTAATGAGAGAGGACTCACCCACTGACTCTCCCTGAATTGAGGCTGATGTTGGATGTGTTGGTCTGAAACAGCAAAAGGAGAGAGTCCTGGAGGTACCCAGTTTGGCAGGTCTGGGAAGACTGGCTAGGGGGCCAGTCAACCCTGGTGGGGGTCATACAAGAACATCGGCAAGAGCCTTTCCTGGATTTCAGCACCAAAAGGAAAGAAAGTGAGCCGAAACACCAGGTACTGATCAAGCTTTATTAAAGGAAAAGAATCTGCTGGGCTGCACTCAAAATGGAGGGCAGTGCCAGGTGCAGGGGTGGGAGAGCTTATGTGAATAAGCAAGGGCGGCAAGGGCTGGCTGATACAATCAAGGAGGGGCATTATGCTAATGTAGAAGGTATGCAAGCAGGGTGGAGAATTGCGCCCATGTGGTAGCAAAAGGTTTTCTGTTTCTCAGATATCATGAGGTTTCTCATAAAGGGAAGCAGAGAGGGGTTGGTGCCATTTTGTGCTTGGCCTTGCCTAAGATGGCAATGGTCATGTTCAGAACCTATCACTTTCTACCATTCTCTTGATGAGAAAAGAAATTCTGAAGTCTCATACAAATTTTCTAAGGACTTACAAATTAGAAACATAGAGCCCAGGATTTCAGACTATGAAGGTGATGCTTTTACTCTTTCCCTGTGGTGGGTCATCCTCAGTATGAATAAAATGATTCAGGTTTACATGATTGATTATTAATAAATGCATTCCCATGTCTTAGAATCGAAGATGGAAATATGATGAACAAAATATTATCCCATCTTTTATACTAAGGCAATTCTTTGAACAAAATATCCACATCCTTTGCATCCAGTATCGACAGGTTAAATAAGCTTTTGCAATATGATGCATTGTTTCATGTTTCAGTAATCCTTTAGTTTTTAGTGCTCTTTCTTTCCAGATTTCTTCCTCAATATACTCCCCACACTCCATCTTACTATATGTCTTCATTATTTAGTACTTAAATTGCATTTTCAAGCATTCACTCTCCCTTCTCCTCTACTTTAGTTAATATTCATAATTAGTTCAGTTACTCCAGAAGCCATTTTCTATGAAATATGTGATATGGACATCTCTGAGTATGTTTTTTTTTTTTTATTTTTTTTTATTTTTGGCTTTTTTCGTGACCGGCAACGGATTGCAACCCTCAGTGTCGCGCCCATACCAGACTGGGACCGGCAACGGAATCGCAACCCTCGGTGTTGCGTCCGCACCTCGCTCAGCCAGAGAGCGGCCGGTCTGTATGTGGGATCCAAACACTCGGCGGGAGCGCCACCGCGCTCCCAAGCAGCGCACTGTAGCAGTGCGCCACCGGGCCGGCCACCTGAGTATGGTTTACACAGACAAATATATTCTGTTTTAATAAGAAACACTCCAACACTCCACCTACCTTTGATTCCTTATTTGCCTCTGGCTATACAATACTCAGACTCCCTGTTCCTTTTGTCATTCCAGGAAGACAGCTGAGCACTGGGGATTGCATTTGAGTAACTGAGTTCTGTGATGAGACGTAATCACATGATGTAATCAGCTTTTGCTTAGAGGCCAGGTAAGGATCCTCTTTCTAGAAAGTCACACAAATTGTGATTTATTTAGATATAGGTTAATTTTTAATGATAATGAAAGTTCAAATGAACCTCTTCTAAGGGGAAATGCTCACATAATATCAAAACAGAAACATTCTCTACCCTAAAATCTCTCCATCTTTAACCTGCAAATCAGCCTTATTTTGCCCTTATTACTTACTCATTGGAGTAAATTCAATCAAGGAGGATTATAGTTTAATTCAATGATTACAATTCAGCTTCTGTCACTTACACGTCTATATCAGGTTTTGCTTCTAAAATTTATCGATCTAATACTTACTCAACCTTGTCTCCTCTCAATTCAATCCCTATCTTTACAGGTTTCTCCTGTACCCACTGCCACAAACAAGATGGTTTTATCTGCTTATGTCATGGTGGAGAGCACATTGGAGGGAAAAGGATGTTTTGTGTTTGCTTCCTTTCTATCTCTCTGCCAGTCTTAGTTGCCCACCCTCAGTGTGGTTTCTTGTATCATTGGAAACCAGTTGCTAATTTCCTCAGCCTGTGTATCAATGAGGCTGTTTAGGTTCCTGTGGTACAGTTGGTCGTCTTTGAGCCTCACCTGAACACGTACTCTAGTTTCTGAAGTGAGGATTTCTACAGGAGCATAGTAACTACCATCTCCTCCTCAACTTAGTTGTCCGCTGCAGAACTTCTCAGTTGGGTGCCATCCTCTGTTAGGCAGTCCTTGACTGGGAAGGATGATGGCATTCATGACATATCCCCAAACTTTTATTTTCTACAAAGTTCTGTAGACCCACAAAGAATAAGGAACCCTGTCTCATGAACTTGGGCTCCTTTTCAAAAGGATATGCTTGTCCCAATTCACTAAGCATTGCCTCCATTACATCCATCCCATGGTCCTTTAAACAATAGCTAGTGGTACAAGGGTTTGTGTGCATGTTCTGACACTCAGTTAATTCCAGCTGTGGGCAAGATGTTAATCTCTCCAATCTCTAGGGTGCCCAACTAGCCAATGTACCCTGACCTTAAAGAGGTTCTGGGATGTGGGGCTTTCAGGGCTAAACTGAGGATCCCAGGCAACTGGGCCAAATTGCTCACTCTACCTGATTTCATTCATGCTCAAATGGTATGGAAAGATACAAGCAGCTGGACAAGGCAATTATAGCTTGGGCTTTTCCCAACACTGTCTCACAAAGGAGTTTTTTTCCCCTTCCAATTTACTTTTAACTTCCACAAGGCAAAGTCCACAAAACTACTTCTGG
This sequence comes from Galeopterus variegatus, assembly GCF_000696425.1. NCBI lineage: Eukaryota > Metazoa > Chordata > Mammalia > Dermoptera > Cynocephalidae > Galeopterus > Galeopterus variegatus. Next base: position 61,825 of record NW_007732595.1, read on the forward strand.
AATCTTGACACATTTGGGGAAAATTAGCACCAAGAATAATGTAGGGGATGAGATGCTTCTTTTTATTGTCAGGTGTGAGTTATTTGTTGTGATATGACACTTTAGCCTTTGGAAGAGTTGGAAGATAACAAAGGAAATGCCAACCTTATCTTCCTTAACCAACTTTACTTTTACTACCCTGGTTTCCCAAATAAATTATAGTCATTTTCAAGACAGAGTCCTCCCTAGTGCCCTAGATCTGAAGGCCAGATCCATACTTCATAACTAATAAAAATAAGTAAATAAAATAAAATAAAAATATAAAAAATAGAAACAGAAATAAAAGGCAGTCTATTCTGTACTCTTTATTGTTGTTGAAATTTGCTTTGTTTTGATACATTTGTCCAAACCAACTTATAAACAAATTTTTTTCAACCACATTCACCCAGAGCATGCTTCCTCAGGAGCCTCATCTCTGAATGAAAAGCACAGTGCATTACAGAAAGACGGCCTTACATGCATACAACACTTTATTCTCTCTCACTTTTATTTCCCACATTGTGCCTCCTTTCTTTTGCCATAAACAAATCGTGCTGCTTCCATTCATCCATCAGAAACCTTTTTATGTGTTTCTCCCCACAGTGGCCTTGCTTATCAGACTCTTAGGACACTTTCTGATATGTGGTCTGTTTGTAACCGAAATGTATTTATATTGGTGACTGCAATTGCCAGTGCGTGTCCATAAATAAACTGTAATTTTAAGCATGTTTCACAGGGGCGATTGATGTTTTATTCAACCTGGACAAGACGGATACCTGCTTTGTTATAGAACAGCCTTGGGCTATAGTCAAGGCTTTTTTGATGGTTCTTTCTTTTCCTTGTTCTCTCAATTCCCCATCCCCACACATCTAATACCATATAGGCATTTTGTGCAAGTGAAGAAAGCACAGATATTTCAATCAACAGTGGGGAAAGTATTGAACCAATCAAGATCTTTCCTGATACCTCTCGGATCACCCCAGACCGCTCCTCTCTACTTTCAGTTTATATGAGGAAAGTCCTACTGTGTTGACAACATATTGAAAAAAACAAGAATAAAAGAAAGGAAGAAGGAGGGTGCAGAGAGAGAAGATTTTTAAGGCACATTTACAGAATCAGTACCTGGCTTATTTAATCTGAACTACCCTCTTCCCCAAAAGTCACTTTGCAAATATTAGGGTGTCATTTTTTATTCTCTCTCTCTCTCTCCCGTTCCTTCCTGCCCAAGTGATTTGGTTTATTTTTGCTTGTGTTATAACACTACTATTAAACATATCAGTCATGGGTCAAGGGTAAAGAGAAAGACAATTTCCTAGGTTTTTCCATTCTTTTGTTCTTAAGCAAAAGAATGCAATTTCTCACTGTTGTTAGTGTTCAGTCTTTATGCTATTTATTGTGTGGATACAAGGGTAATAAAATAACAACCTTGTGGAAGTTATAAAGGTCTAGTAGTGCCCACAGTTTCCCTCAGACATGACTCTTGGTAAAGTTAATGCTTGTCTCCCCATTCCTCTTCTCATTTCAATGTTTTTTGAAAGGAAGGGGATGCATTATCTGCCAACAGCTTAATTCTTCCACAATGCTGGTTTGTTTTTACTTTCAAGCATAAATCATGAAGTATCACATGGCAAGATTATACTTATGCTGCCTTCACTTCACTGACTAGAATATCACTTTCCTGTACCCTGGGCCTGGCTAACTCTATCCAGTTCTTCAAGAGTCACATTAGTTGTCAACTCTAGAAGGACTCTTGCCATCCACAGTCTTAGTTTTTCTCATGCATGCCCTGTAGCACCTTGCTCATGTCTCTATTCCAACTATGTTCTGCATTTTATCCCCGCTAAGCTAGGTTCTTTTTGACAGCAGGATCACTGATATAGTTATCTTGGTATCTCAAGGACTCAAGTAACTGTGACACTCACGTCTATCATAATATTTTATAATATTTGGTCTCTCATTTCACTTTCATTTATTCACTTTGTAATTTTGCTGATTAGCTCTTTCCCCACCTTCCTTTACCTGGTCCCTGTAGGAAACTGTATTACTCAGGGTTCTCCAGAGAGACAGAATCAAAAGGATATGTTCTAATTATATGAGAGGGATTTATTAAGGGAATTAGTTCACACAACTATGAAGAAAAGTCCCACGATTCATTGATCTTTTGTACTGTTTTTTGGTTTTCAATTTCATTAAGTTCTGCTCTGATCTTAATGATTTCTTTCTGTCTGCTAACTTTAGGTTTGGATTGTTCTTGTTTTTCTAGATCTTTAAGGTGAAGTGTTAGGTTGTTCACTTGCCATCTTTCCATTCTTCTGAGGTGAGCATTTAATGCAATAAATTTCCCCCTTAGTACTGCTTTTGCTGTATCCCACAAGTTTTGGTATGATGTATCATTATTTTCATTAGTTTCAATAAATTTTTTTATTTCCTGTTTGATTTCTTCTTGGACCCATGTATTGTTAAGTAGAATGTTGTTTAATTTCCATGTGTTTGTATACTTTTCAGGGTTTTGTTTATTATTGATTTCTAGTTTTAATCCATTGTGGTCTGAGAAAATACATGGGATAATTCCAATTTTTTTGAATTTGTTGAGACTTGATTTGTGTCCTAGTATATGATCTATCCTGGAGAATGATCCATGTCCTGATGAGGAGAATGAATATTCTGAGGTTGTTGGATGGAATGTTCTGTAGATATCTGCCAAGTCCAATTGGTCTAGAATATTGTTTAGATCTTGTGTTTTTCTGCTGATTCTTTGCCTAGATAATCTGTCCAGTACTGACAGTGGGGTGTTCAGGTCCCCTGCTATTATAGTATTAGTGTCTATTTACTTCTTTAGGTCTAATAGAGTTTGTTTTATAAATCTGGCTGCTCCAACATTGGGTGCATACATATTTATGATTGTTATGTCTTCTTGATGGATCAGTCCTTTTATCAATATGTAGTGTCCCTCATTGTCTCTTTTTATGGTTTTTAGTTTAAAGTCTACTTTGTCAGATATAAGAATAGCTACTCCAGCTCTTTTTTCTTTTCTGTTTGCATGATAAATCTTTTTCCATCCTTTCACTCTTAGTCTATGTGAGTCTTTATGGGTGAGGTGGGTCTCTTGAAGGCAGCATATAGTTGGATAGGCACGATAGGCCATCTCTAAACTGGATGCTGGAAGCGTGGCTCAGTCCAAGTCCAAATGCCTCAAAACCAGGGAAGCTGATGGTGTCTTTGGTGTCAGTCTTGGAGCCCAAAAGCTGAAGATTCTTGAGCTCTGATGTCCACAGACAGGAGAGAAGAGTGTATCCCAGCTACAGTGGATTGAGAGATTCACCTTTTTCCTCTGCCTTTTGTTCTCTTTGGACCCCCCCCAGTAGATTGGACAGTTCCCATCCACATTGAGGGTGTGTCTTTCCCACCCAGTTCACTCAGACTCTCCTACTAATCTCTGCTGGAAACATCCTCATGGACACACCTAAAAAGATAGCTTTACCAGGTTTCTCAGCATTCCTTCATCTAACCAAGTTGGCCCATAGAAGTAGCCTTCAGAGAAATATATCTATTCCTCCTTTAGAGGCAATGGAATTTCTTTCCCCCAGACCCCACACACTGAACCATAATGCCAACTCTTCATTTACAACCAGTGTGCCATCACATCCAAGTGCTTCAGGGTTTTCTCTTCTTTACAACAAATGGGATCCTTCGGAAAACTGAGGACAATTTTTTGACTTTTAGTGCATTAATAAAATTCTCACCTTCTTATATGACCTTCTCAATGTTCCTTTCCTACACTTTTGATCCTCAAATTTAGCTCTTTTGATTTGGGAGTCTTCACTCCAATCATGTTGAGATGAAATTTCTTTCTCTGTAATGTCTGTGTATTTGTTATTATGTTACTCTTTGGCAATGCAACTAACAAATAGAAAGGCTCTTTGAGAAGAAAGTTTGTCAGTTATGAAAAGACAGAAAGTATGTATCTTGGAATAGTCTGTTCTATAAGTGAAACATTCATAATTCCCTTCAATATACTTTGTAAGGGACATATGATCAGTTTTCCTTTTTGGGGGGGTGGTGGGTGGTGGGGGAATCTCTGATTTCCCTGTCTAGGATAAATCCCTCTATTATAGCCTCTCATAATATGTATTTCTTATTCATAGTTTTTGTCACAATGTAATTTCCCATTTAGTTATGGGACTCTTTGATGAATTACTCTTCTACAATTACAATATAACCACTGAGAGAGCTGGGGTTATAAGTAGCTTGGTAGCATAATACCTGGTACAAACATCAGTTTAATACAATTAAATAACTATTGGTTAAGTAAAAGTAAATGTAATGATGTTTTGGATATTTATGTCATTCTTAAGATAAATCCTCAGCCTCTCTGTGCCCACCTTAAAGTGGGTACCCGGAATTAAGCATAAGACAGATACATGGACCTTGCAGAGTGGAGCATGAACCACTTTCTTTCTAACAATGCTTCTTTTTTTTAGCTTACTGATAGCTAAACCACACCATCCAGTGAGCATACTACCAACCACGTCTTATATTTATGTAATTCCACTTTTTCTCTTTGCACCATTATGCTATTCCCATCCCAGGGGTCTGTTCTCATCTGGAATTTATTCCCATAGATTCAAGCTGTGGTAGCTGATATCTCCCACTCCCCATATTCCCAGTCGTCTCATGATCCTGATCTCCAGAACTATACATATTAGTCAAGCCAGATATATTTGAAATTCTTATTGGGGCGTGTGTGTGTGTGTGTGTGTGTGTGTGTGCATGTGTGTGTGTGTGTGCGTGCGTGTGTGTGTGTGGCTAGCTGGTACAACAGTGTATTTTTAAGAGTGACTATGATTCTCCTTGTGTGCCCTGGCTTATTTTACCATTTTACTACCTATTATAGACTGAATTGTGTTCTCCACACAACCCATGGAAGTCCTAACCCTAGTACCTCAGAATGTGGCTATAATTTTATGTAGAGCCTTCAAAGAAATAATTAAGTTAAAATGAGGCCCTTAGGGCCAAGCCCGTGGTGCACTTGGGAGAGTGCGGCGCTGGGAGCGCAGCAGCGCTCCAGCTGCGGGTTCGGATCCTATATGGGGATGGCCAGTCACCAGCTCACTGGCTGAGCGCAGTGTGGCCAGTCTCAAAAAAAAAAAAAAAAAAAAAAAAAATGAGGCCCTTAGGGTGTTCTCTAACCTAACCCGATGGTTGTCTTATAAGAAGAGGTTATTAGAAGGGCACACGGAGAGACACCAGGGCACATGCACACTGAGGGACGACCATGTGAAGAGGCAGCAAGAGATTTGCTATCCACAAACCAAGGGGAGAGGCCTCAGAGGAAATCAACCCTATCGGCACCCTGATCTTGGATTTCCAGCCTCCAGAACTGTGAAAAAATAAATGTCTGTTGTTTAAGCCAACTAGTCTGTGATATGTTGTTATGTAAGCCCTAGAAAACCAGTACATTTTCCTTCTAGCTAACTTATAAACCTCAGTGTTCTCTCCATTGAGTCAGTTCTTTCTTCATCTCATTAGTCACAAAGCACTGCCATTAAGAAGAATCACACGGGCTCTGACAATCTCTATTCCACATGTCATCTTTCATTTTAAATGCCAGGCGTAGCTTCTCCCAACCATCCCATACATGATTTTCATAACAGAACTATCTCTTGACTCTAGGCCATCTTTCAAAACACCACTGGCAATCACTTCCATAAAATGAAATTTTTTCAATTCTTGTCATCATTGAAAGATTTTTAATAAACAATGTCATCTCTTAATAACTCTCCTTTGCCTATTTTCTCATTTATCAGGGAAAGAAAGCCCTGAGCATTGACTCCAGTCTTCCTTAAAGCCTCATCTACTGCCCCACTCAAGTTCCTTCTTATAGCTCCTAATTCTAGAAAAAGACAATTGCATAAAGGTTCCCAAAACGTTATACATTTTCATGTGACCAGGGTTTTGTTCACACCTTCTATGCCTTAGTTTGATTCCCCTAGGAATGCTACCATGTGTGTTAGGTAGTTGCCTGTTCTTCACCTAAGTGGGCCTTTTGCTCATGAGTTTACAAAGAAAGTTTCCACATTTCTTTTATATAATACTCAGATTTCTAAATTACAACTGTTCTTGAATCTCCTTTTCCACAATTCATCTAATCTGTGAGCTCCTAAGAAACAAGACACAATTTTTTTCCTTATTTTCTTGGAGGCCTACTATAGTAACTGAAACAAAGAAAAGCACAATTCATAGCTGTAGAATTAAACGTGCTTTTCAACAAAGAAAATGGGAGCTAAAGAGACACTGGGCAAAGTGATTTGCTAAGATTGCACACATTGTTTGAAAAGCTAGAATTTAACTTCTGCTGCCTTTTAATGTCAGGCTGGGTTCAAGCATTACATTATCAATATTAAAGACATGTACCAAGGATTATTAATATATAGGCCTAATTGTGGTTTATTGTCATAAACTTCTGAATTAGAAAACTTTTCCAATAGGCTATGGTTGAAAATTTTTCATAGCACACAGAGGGTAAAGACGGTTGTGCTGTGGAAGTAAAGTATCCTCACAAATGAGAGCTGCGTTAGCTTCTTCTGCAATAATGCTGCAGCAAAATGCACTCCCCAAATCTCAAAGGCTTGTGATAAATGATGTAAGAGTCTGCGGGACTGATGTGGTGGCTCTGCTCCAGGGTGGGCATCAAGATCAGGTTTAACTTACTAGTCTGTTATGCAGGGTCTTGACTAAAGCAACAGTCATCCCCTTACATTCCAATAGTTAAAACAAATCAAACCAGAGTCAATATTATCCAAAACAAAGGCTCTGAAATTCACAGCTATGGGACTGTGCCCTTTATCTAAGCAAAAACAACATACGGCCTAAATGGATAAAAGGTGGCACCCAAGGGAAGTTAAAAGGGAGGGCTAAGCATCGAGAGGCAAGGCACGTGCACATTTGACCTTTTCAAGGATTGGCCTAAGCTTGGAAATCCCCACCTGTTAAGCATATAAATATGATCTTTTGTGTTACAATAAACGGAACTGCCTGACAGAACCCCTGCTGCGTGTGTATGTGTTTGTTCCCTATCTGGGAGAGCAGCGGCATGCTCACCCATCTCTTGGAATCTCTTTTTGCCCCATGTCCTGGGGGGGGGGAGAAAAGGGCAATCCCTTTGGCCCCAACCCTCTATGGAAAGGAAAAACCTGTTGGGGTCCTGTGTGGCCACCGGAGATGCCCCCACACAGCATTGAAGAGAGCAATATACATTTTCTGCACTAGTAATTTTGCTGAAGTTAGCCCTGAAGGTTTTCTATAAATAGCCCTTTTATGTAAATACAGTAAGGAAATTATTAATCTCTTTAGAATTTAAAAAAAAAAAGTTTAAATACTGTTAATATGTTTTGGGGGTTTTCTTTACATCACCTTAAAAATAAAATGAGTTGAGATTTTTACAACAAAACCTTAGCCTGGATACTTAAACCAGCTAAGAAATAAAGGGCTTGGCTTGAGTCACTCCGAAGATCAAATCCCGTCTGCGCCAACCTCATAACTTGCATTTTGATTTGTTGGAAAACCAATTTTAGTGATCAGAGGAATCCCATGCAGTACTTTTCAAATAAGTCAGATATTGTGTGTCTCACACAGATATAAATTGACCACTCTAGTCTGACTATAAGCTATACAAATATTTGTACTCACTAATTTTATTTAGGAAATATTTGATATTTTTTAAGATGAACAGTACCTAAAATACTAGGAAAATACACAACTTTTCGAAGTATGGCTCTGTAGAGGTAAAAATGACCCCCCCAAAGTTGAATATTATTTCTGTACTCTGTAGCTCTGTGGTCACAAGCTTGTGCTTGTGTTAGCAAGAAAACCACAGGCTGTCAGCTCTCAGCTGTTTCCTGTGTAGATGAGAAACAGGCTAGCTTGCTAAGACCCCTCCTCAAGTAACCACACTTCCTGCCCATATATACTCAGGTGTGATAAAGACCCCTTACCTAAAAGACATGTTTCTATGGAAAATTTTATGGTGACCTATTTCAGCCTCTGTAGGCCAATTGTGCTTGCTTTTGCAGAACATCCTGTATGCCTAACAGGATGTCATTAACTGCTAGTTAAAGTAAATAATAAAAAGGGGGAGGGATGGGTGGAAAATAAGGCAAGGGACAGGTGCTTGCAAAAGGCTAACCGCAAAATTAGCTTATGTACCATTGGCTTGCTTGCATTGGCTAAAATGTATCTGATGCTTAAAGTTTGCCCATTCATGTTAAGATAAAAACCTTGGAAAAGAGGGGCTGGGGGCCACTTCTGTCCTGAAGACAGAGCGACCCCAGTATGCTGGAATAAAAAACCTCTTGCTTGATTGCAACGATCTCTGTCTCCTGGTTTTTGTGAGATGAGCCTTCCCAACAAGTAAGATTCGTGCTTTCAGGCCAGTCTTACAGCTCATTTCAGTAAGTCAAATGGTGGGGCAGAAGAAGCAAAATGATTCTTTTAAAATTGCCTTAATATATATTAGTAAGTCTTTTATGAATATTGCTTTCATTCTGAGCTTATCTAGAGTGAATATGCATAGGTCCAAAACAGAGTAATATAACCCAGGGAGTGTTTTGTAAGAAAATGTGTCAATTACAGAGGAAGATCAATACCATAAACTGTACAGTACATTTTTTCCCCATTTACAACTAAATATAATGAAGTTTTATGTGGAAGCAACAAAGTAGACTGACTGAGATATTTACTTTAAAGATGAGAATTTTTTCAAATAATACCTTGGAACATCAACTAAAACATTCTGGTATTTTATTGATGTGTTTGGAGCCTCGGAGACTGGTCAGACTTCTGTACGTTATTGATCTGTCTGCACCAAATTGACTGGATAACATGCAGACTCTATTTTCTATCAACCTGCTTATGTTTCCCTGGATCTTCATACCTGGATCCATTAACATATTCTGCTTATAGTAGTGGTTTTTAAAATTTTCAATCATATATCCTTGAGATCTGCAGAAGCTATAAAAATTCTCTCCACAGATATTTTGAAAGTCACCAGAGAAGAATGTCCAACCTGGAGCCTTATACTTTACCTTTTTTTTTTTTTTTTTTTTGTCCTTTTGTGAGACCGGCCACACCGCGCTCAGCCAGTGAGTGCACCGGCCAGCCCTATATAGGATCCAAACCTGCAGCGGGAGCGCTGCTGCGCTCCCAGTGCCACACTCTCCTGAGTGCACCACAGGCTCGGCCCTTATACTTTAACTTTTAATTAAATCCTGATACCCTCTCAGAACATCTACAATTTTCCATTTGGTTTTCTCCTCTTAATTATGATAGGTTTGTGTGGGGAGTCATTTGGTGTCTTCTCAAGTGTTGCTTTGCCTCCCAGGGATTTGTTGCCCCTTTTTCTTTGGGTGATGGAGCCACAAAGGATTACTCAAAGCCCATCTCATCTGAGCAGTGAGAAACCCCAAAGTGGTTAATCTCCTGGAACCCTCAAGAGAGAAGCATTCTTTTCATTTGGGAAATTAACCACAAATAGGGTTCTCTTCCCACTTTTATTCTCCAGACCTGGAAGTTACAGGAAGAGAACAAAGGTGGGATTATAGTTTGACAATATAGGCTGGTAACATTCAGTAAAACAAGCAAAGTGACATTCTATAAGGCAATTTAAATGATCCACCAACAAAAGTTTGAACTTAGCAAACGTTCCTTTTCCCTACATAATTCCCAGTATCTTTACATATCTATCAGTAACTTGTCTGTCTTTGAACCAGCAACCTTGCTGTGTTACAATTCTTTATCTAACAACAGAGACTATAGCCTGGGGAAAATATCCTGTTTTTCTGCCAGGTCGACATTTTATATGTACTTTTAAGAAGTTAAACTAAAACTGAAAGTACAAGAAACTAGGCCCTGTGAAATATTTTTGCTTTATTGTATACTCCACACTCAAGACCTCAGCTTTCTGAATCTGATTTCTCTCTACCTCCTACCCTGGAGCTGGATTCTCACCTCTATTTCTATTCCACTGGCTTGTCACATTCAGTGAATGAATAGGGCTACTGATGACTTCTGACAAATGATATTGGCTTAATGGTTGCTTCTTAGGAACCAGCCCAACCTATGGCAGATATCCACCAATTCTGCCTCGAACCTTCCAACATTTACCTTGGCACCATCACATGCTTTCAGCAGTGACCCTCAAACTATTGGTGGTAAAAGACCTTTCCCCTCAAAGTGTAATTGAGACTAGTTGTTGAGTCTATTAAGATACCAGAGGTGAAATGAGTTTCTAAAGATTGTTATGGTTAATTAGAGGTAAAATCAAGCTATAAATTCTATATGTGTGACGTGTCTATATCTTCCTGGTATATGTAAATATTAGGCATATTTTATACTGTAACTGTACAAGTTGCTTGTTCAATTAAAGAAGAATGATTAGCAACTAATGGAAATTTCTAAATATAAAAATGCATTTTCCAAAGTTAAAGTCAATGCTATAAAATCAATCCCATTTTTTAATAAATGATGTCCTGTGTGTAACTGTGTCTTCCCAAAAGATACGTTGAAGTCCTAACCCCTGTGTATGTTACCTTATTTGGGAATAGTGTCTCTGCAGATGTAATATAGTTCAAATGATGTAATACTGGAATAGGGTGGACCTTTAATTCAATATGACTAGAGTCCTTATAAGAAGAGAAGCAACACAGAGAAAGACACTTGCAAAGGAGAATGCCATGTAAAGACAGAGACACACAGAGTAAAGAGACAATGTGATGATGCAGGCAGAGATTTAAGTTATGCAGCCACCAGCTGAGGAATACCAAGGACTGCTTGTAACCACCAGAAGATAAGAGAGATCATGGTCTTGCTGATCACTTGATTTCAGACTTCTTGTCTCCAGACCTGTACAAGAATAAATTCTTGTTTTATGCCATTCACTTTGTGGTGGTTTTTTATAGCAGCCATAGGAAACTAATACGGATGGCTTGCTTGGTTTAGTGCTCAGAGCTAGTCTTGTCTGCAATAGCATCTTTGTCGCTGATTTGTTTTCCTTTAAAAATATAGAAAATTCTACTCCCAAATTTAATTTTTTTTCAACAAAACATTGTTTATTAATGATGCATTTTGTTTTAGCTAAGTTTGACTAATTTATTGCTAATTATGTGTTGTCCCTTTCTGGAATTCTCAACGTTCATAAATCTCTAACTTTTCTACAAAATGTGTCCATGGCATTATCAGGTTTATTCTTCCCTTCATTTTGCTTAGAGACAGCTTGCATCCAAAGACAGTGGTTTTGTTGTGTTGATTTAAATGAATTAGTCAGCTACAGAAGCTCTAATCCATAAACTCAAAATGTTTAGAAAATGAAATAGTAGAAGCTTAAAATTCTCAGATCCGTAAGTTCTCACTTGGTGCTCTTAAAGGAAAAGTTCTCAGCAATTATGTTAGAGAATAAAGTTTACGTTAGAGTTGTCTGTTGCTAATGGTAATACATTTAAAAAAATTATTTTGTAAAATAACATGCAACCAGAAAAGTACATTTAACTTATACATTTTAACAAATAATCTGACAAATAATACATTTTAACAAATAATCTGAAATCTAATGTATATCTAACAACCACACAGATCAACAAAAAGCAAATATTGCCAGAACTCTGTACATGTTGCTGAGCATTTCCTGGCAATAACAACTGCTCTCATTCCCTTATTAATAACTGCTAACCTGAATTTTAAGATGATAATTTCTTTGCTTTTTTTATCATGACCTATACATACCTAATAAAACAATATAGTTAATTCGTAGAAGATTATTTTTTATAATGATTACCACCATGTTCTTCTACAAAATGACTTTGCCATTTCCCTATCCAAGCGTGGAAGCTATTTCCCCTCCTGTCAACTGCTGGCTCACCTTTGTAACTCATTTGTAATCACGTGATGCTGTGTGACTTCCTAGGCTCTGTGAGAAGTCATGTAGCTTCTGCCTTGGTCTTTTTGTTTTGTTTTGTTTTAATTAACATTTGTCTTTGTATGCTCCCTCTTGGAATATTTCTTCTCATGATCCAGCACACATTTTGAGCAGCCTAAGCCAAATGGAGAGAGCACGTGGGGTGCCTCCAATCAGTGGTCACTGCTGAGCTCAGATGAGTAGAGTGACTAAGAGTGTGCCCAGAATGGTCCAGTTTTAGCACTGAAAGTCCTTCATCCTGGAAACCTCTCAATTATAGGCAAACTGAAACCATTCATTACACTATCTTAGACTCATCCCAGCCTAGGCACTAAATATATGAGTGACTAATCCTCCAGATAATTGCAAACCCCAATTATTCAAGTCACTCACAGTCCTCCAAATCTTTTCAGCTGATGCTTTCAACATTGTGAAGAAGAAAGAAAAAACATATACCTCTGATGATCTCTCTAAATTATTGACTCACAGAATTTATGAGAATAATAAATGTTGTTTTATGCCATTGAGTTTGTAGTGTTTTGTTACACTGCATACATAAGAAGAACACTTTAAACTATTCTTGAACTTTATATAAATACCACGGTTTATATATGTATTTTTTATTATTTTTTTGCAGAAAAATGATCAACAAACTTAAACACATACAATGTAAATTGAATAATCTAAAAAAACAGAGTAAAACAGAAAGGGCTACAAAAAGTGACAAAGACTAATAACATGTGGCTTAACATTAAGTGACTAAACCTACAAATAATTGAAGCTTCAGAAGATTAGAAAGGATAGACAAAAAAAAAATAATTAACTTTGCCAAAATATTTTGAAATTTATTGAAATTATAAATCTATGTACCAAGGAAGCATTATAGAACCAAGCGTGCTCTCTCTCTCTCTCTCTCTCTCTTTCTCTCTCTCTCTCTCTCTCTCTCTCTCTCTCTCTCATGTGAGGACACAGTGAGAAGCCAGCCATCAACAAGCCAGGAAAAGAGCCCTTGCTGGAAACTGACCGTGCTGGCACTTTGATCTTGGACTTCTAGCTTTCAGAACTGTAAGAAAATAAATTTTTGTCCCTGCTGGTCAAGACAGTAGAATACAGTCCCCAGCATCACCCTCTCCCACAAATCAACCAATTTAAAACTATTAAAAAGCAATGACAGTTAAGCAGGGGCCACTAGTGTTCAGGGGAATAATGACATAGGGGTTAATTATTTAAGAATACATAAAAGTTCTAGAAATTCTAAGTGTTTATGCACATAACAACAGAGTGTCTAAATACATGAGGTAAAAAGCATTAGAACTGCTAAGGAGAAATAAACAAATCAACTATTAAGTTAGAGAATGCAACAGCCCTCTTTCAGTAGTTATAGATGCAACAGACAGAAAATCAGTGATGACACAGCTAAATTGCACAGCACCATCATCAAACTTGATCCTATTAACACGTATAGAATACTTTTAATCCAATGACAAAACAATACACAGTTTTTAAGATCACAGAAAACATTTACAGAGATAGACCATATTCTGTGTCATAAAGTTCTCCTTGACAAGTTAAAATAGATAGAAAAATCATACCAAATCTATGTTCTCATGCCACATTAGAATTAAAAAAAAAATGCAAAGATAGCTGGAAAATTCTCCCAAATTTGGACATTAAGTAAAGCACTTCTAAATAACACATGGCTCAAACAAGAAGTGTCAAAAATATAAAAAAATACTGTGGAGAAAATAAAAATTAAAGCATAACAGTAATGTTCTTGGGATTTATCAACAGCAGTGCTTAGAAGAAAATATGTAGCATAAATGCGGATACTATAAATGCAAATCCTAAAATAAAAATGAAGCTGCCAGTATTGGACATTATCTAAAAAACAACGATTTAAGCCAAAATGTAGCAGAAAACAAAAAATAATAAAATGCAGAGCAAAAATTCATGAAATTGAGGACAATAAAATAAAATAACAACAAATTAAAAACTATATATTTTTTAAAAAGTAATAAAATTGATAAAGCCCCAGACATGCTAAGCAAGGAAAGAGAGAAGGGAAAAATTACCAATACAGGAATTGAGCGAAGAGTCACTACTAATGATTCCACGGTTTTTAATATTATTCTAAACAAAGGAATACTACAAATATTGAGCACACAAATTTGGTTAGTTGGATAAAGTGGATCAATTCCTTGACAGAGGCAAACTACCAAAACTCACAAAAAGAGAAATATACTATATGAATAGGCCAATATATAGTAGGTAAATTGAATCATTAATAAATATCCTTCCAGAAAAGAAATCACAGTCCCAGATGAGCTCCCCAGTGAATTCTATCAATCATTAAGGGAGAAGTTATGTTAATTTTCCACAATCTCTTCCAGAAAATAGAAACAAGATGGAACACTTTCCAGCTCATTCAATGAGGACAGCATTACCCTTCTGTGATCCTATTATTAAAACCACATTTGGCAAATATGTCTCACAAATACAGATGGAAGTGTTCTGAACAAAATATCAGCTAAACAAAATCTATAATTAAAAAACCAATAATTTGAAAATATGTTCTCTCACTTCCTTTTTCAAAAATTTAAAATATGAGGGCCGGCCCGGTGGTGCACTGGAGAGTGTGCCGCTTGGGAGCGCGGCGGTGCTCCCGCCGAGGGTTCGGATCCCATGTGGAGACCAGTTCCCGCTCACTGGCTGAGCGTGGTGCGGGTGCAACACTGAGGGTTGCGATCCCGTTACCAGTCAGTAAAAAAGACAAAAAAAGGAAAAAAAAAAATTAAAATATGCAACTGGCAAATAAAGATTGAATATATTCAAGGTGTACAACATACTGAATTGATATATATGTATGTATGGTGTAATTACTATAACTGAAATTAATTAACACATCCATAGCCATCTTGGCTGTACATTATTAGATCTGCAGTACTTATTCATCTTGTAATTGAAATTTTTTATCCCCCAGACCTTGGAACTATTGTTCTTCTCTCTGCTTCTGTGAGTTTGACTTCTTTACAATCCACATGAGATCCTGTAGCATTTGTCTTTTTAAGTCTGGCTCATTTCACTTAGCATAATGTCTTCCAGGTTTATCCAGATTGTTACGTGGCAGGATTTCCTTCCTTGTTATAGCCAAATAATATTTCATTTTTTACAAGGGACTTTAAAAAGCTCATGAGAAAATGAAAGATGAACTTTATTTCTCGACATGAACTCCATTAAGTTCAAGACACTTCTGTAAGCAATGTTACAAGTCATTTGTCCATCCCTGAAGAACAGAAGGTCTTGGGAATTTAACCATGTCAATGCAATCTTTCTTACATTATTAACTGAAGAAAAACAGGGACCAATTAAAGATTTTTTTTTTTTTAAGATTAGAAAACAAAAAGAAGTCAGAAGGAGCCAAATCAGGAATGTAAGGTGGATGCCTAATGATTTCACATTGAACCTCTTGCATAATTGCCCTTCTTTGATGGGAGGAAAGACTCTCTGGTGAAGCTTTTGGGGGAGTTTTTCTGCTAAAACTTTGGTTAACTTTCTCAAAACTCTCTTATAATAAGTGAATTTTATCATTCCTTGGGCTCCAGAATGTCAACAAGCAAATTGCTTTCAGTATCCCAAAAAACTGTTGCCATAACCTTTGCTCTTGACCAGTCCCCTTTTGCTTCGGTTGGACTACTTCCACCTCTTGGTAGCCATTGCTTTGATTGTGCTTTGTTTTCAGGATCATACTGGTAAAGTAACATCTTGTTGCAATTCTTCAGAGGAATGCTTTAGGATCTTGATTCCACTTGATTCAAATTTCCATTGAAAGCTCTACTCTTGTCTGCAGCTGATCTGGCACAACATTTTTGGAAACCATTGAGCAGAAATTTTGTTAAACTGTAATTTTTCGCTCAGAACTGTGTGAGCTAAAGCAATTGAGATGTCTATAGTGTTGATTATTGTTTCTTCTGTTAATAGTTGGTCTTCCACGGGGTACAAAAGTAATTTCTGATAATGGGCATGCCCCCGGTGTGAATCTGGCCCTCGCATCACTGGCACGAGGGATGACAAATAGCTTTATATCTCATGATTATTTTTAATAATAATAAAAAAAGTTGGTCTTTTACAATTAGGGCCTAAAAAAGATTAGTGTTTTCCTCAAGAATTGATGTAGATTGTCTACTGATACAGGCCATATCTTCAACATCCTCTCATCAGTTCTTAAAATGAGCTTTCCATTTGTAAACTGCTGATTTCTTTGAAATACTGTCCCCATGAACTTTCAGTTAAGCATCAATAATTTTACTGGTCTTCTACCCAAGATTCACCATAAATTTGATGTCCGTTTCTTCAGTTTTAGCAGAATTCACATTGCTCTGATAGGGGCTCTTTTCAAACTGATGTCTTATCCATTTTAGCATTTCAGACCGGATTCTATTTACATGTGTTATAACAAGTTAGTACAAGCTTATTTTCGTGCAAGCTTTTTGTAATACATGGATGGTTTTCTCATAATTCACATTTTATATAAGCTTTTTAAAGACACCTTGTATATATACCACAATTTCTTTGTCTATTTATCATGGACACTTTGTTGATTCCATATCATGGCTAGTGTGAATAATGGCACAATGAAAATGGGGAGTGCAGATATCTCTTGGAAACACTGTTATGTCCTGTGGATATTTACCTAGAAGTGGGACTGCTGGATCACATGGTATTTATATTTTTAATTTTTTGAGAAACCTCCCAAACCACCATACTATTTTTTGTAATGGTGGTACTGATTTACATTCCCACCAGCAGTGTACAAGGTTGCCTTTTCTCCACATTGTCACCGATGCTTATATCTTGTCTTTTGATAATAGTATCTTACCAGGTATGAGGTGATATCTTGTAGTTTTGATTCACATTTCTCTGATGATTAGTGATGGTGAACACCTTCTCATATAACTGTTGGCCATTTGTATGTTTTCTTTGGAAAATTGTCTATTATGGTCCTTTGCTCATTCTTTAATTTGTTACTTTATTTATTTATTTATTTATCTATTTATTTATTTATTATTTTGTTGTTGAGTTGCATGAGTTCTTCATATAATTTGGATATGAACCCCTTATCAGATATACAGTTTACAAATATTTTTTGTCATTCTATCATTTGCCTTTTCATTTTGTTGATTATTTCCTTTTCTGTTAAGATTTTTTTTGTTTGATGTAGTTCCATTTGCTTATCTTTGTTTTTGTTGCCTGTACTTTTGGTGGCATACACAAAAAATTATTACCAAAACTAATGTCAGCTTTCCCTGTTTTCTTCTAGAAGATCTACGGCTTCAGATCTTACATTTATGTATTTAATCCATTTTGAGTTAACTTTTGCATATGGTGTAAGACAAGAATCCAATTGTTGTTGTTGTTGTTGTTATTATTATTATTATTATTTTGCATTGTGGATATCTGGTTTTCACAGAACCATTTATTTAAAGTAATTTCCTTTCCCCATTTGTATTCTTGGTTCCCTTGTTAAAGATTAGTTGACCATGAATGTGTAGGTTTATTTCTGGGCACTCTATTCTATTCCCTGTGTCCATTTGTCTGATTTTATTCTAGTGCCATATTGTTTTGATTACCATAGTTTTCTAAAATAGTTTGTAGATAACATCATCTTACATATAGAAAATGCTAAAGAATTTACCAAACAAAAAAGCTGTTGGAAATAATAAACTAGTAAATTTGAAGGATACAAAATCAACATACAAAAATCAGTTGCATTTCTATACACTAACAACAAACTATCTAAAAAATATTTTAAGAAAACAATCCCACTTACAAGAGCATCAAAAATAATAACCAAAGAAGTGAAAGATTATACACTAATAATGTGAC
The DNA here is from genome assembly GCF_000696425.1 of Galeopterus variegatus. Classification (NCBI taxonomy): domain Eukaryota; kingdom Metazoa; phylum Chordata; class Mammalia; order Dermoptera; family Cynocephalidae; genus Galeopterus; species Galeopterus variegatus. The sequence goes on from NW_007732595.1 coordinate 79,673, forward strand.
ATTGAAGAAAGAAATTGAGGACATAAATATTTGGATAGATATCTCATGTATATGGATTGGAAAAATTAACATTGTTAAAATATCCGTGCTACCCAAAGCAATGTACTGATTCAATGCAATCCCAATGCAATTCTAATCTTATTTTTCACAAGAATAGGAAAATCAATTCCAAGTCTTGTATAAAACCACAAAAGACTGGATAACCAAAACAATTTTGAGAAAGAAGAATAAAGTCTGAGGTATCACCCTCGTTGATTTTAAACTATATTACAATGCTATAGTATTGAACCTTCTTGATAGCATTCTTTGAAGTTCTAAAAGTTTTTAATTCTGATGAATTCCACTTTATCTACTTTTTTCCTTAGTTTGCTTGTGCTTTGGGTGCCATATCTATAAAACTGCTGCTTAATCCAAGTTTACAAAAATTTACAATTATTTATTTTTAAATAATTTTATAGTTATAGCTCCTATAGTTAGATATTTGATATCATTTGAGTTAATTTTTACAAACAGTGTTAGGGCCGGCCCGGTGGTGCACTGCTACAGTGCACTGCTTGAGGGTGCGGTGGTGCTCCCGCCGAGGGTTCGGATCCCACATACAGACCGGTTCCTGCTCACTGGCTGAGTGAGGTGCGGGTGCGGCACCGAGGGTTGCGATCCTGTTGCCGGTCCCGGTCCGGTACGGGCATGACACTGAGGGTTGCGATCCATTGCCGGACACGAAAAAAGACAAAAAGGAAAAAAAAAAAAAAACAGTGTTAGGTAGGAGTCCGATGTCATTGTTCCATATGTGAATATTGACTTTATCGAACACCATTAATTTAAGAAACTTTTTATTTTATTTATTTTTTTTTACCATTAAATTATCTCGGGGCTCTTGTCAAATATTATTAGCCATATATATATGGGATTTGTATATCCTCAATTTACTTTATTTACCTATGACATTGATTTGTAGGTTAGTACCACACAATGTTGATTACTATAGTTTTGTGTTATGTTTTGAGTTCAGAAAATGTGAGTAGTCCAATTTTCTTTCTTTTTCAAGTGAGATTTTGCTATTATGGGTCCCTTGCATTTTCATGAATTTTAGGATTTGGTTGTCTATTTCTGCAAAGAAAAGGTAGTTGAAAATTTGATAGGGATTGCATTCAAATGTATGAATTTTGTTGTACTGACATCTTAGTGATAATAAGCCTTCCAGTTCATGAGGATGGCATCATGGGATGCCTTTCTATTTATTTAGGTCTTTAATGTATTTTGACAATGTTTTTGTAGTGTTTGCTGTCTTTTTTGATTTCTTAAAATTCATTTTTAAGTGCTTTAATTTTTTATGCAACTTTTAATGGAATTGATTTTTAAATTCCATTTTCAGATTATTTATTGTTAATGTAAACAAATAAAACAGATTTTTGTATATTGATAATATATTATGTCACTTTGTTGAACATTTTCAGTAGCTCTAATAGTTCTTTGTGATTTCTTATGATTTAGTACACACAAGATCATATCAAGTGCAAACACAGCTTTACTGCTTCCTTTACAATCTGGATGCCGTTTATTTTATTGCCTAAATTCTCTGACTAGAAACTCTAGTACAACGTTAAATAGTAATTGTGAAATAGATTTTCTTGTCTTTTTCCTGATCTTAGGGAAAAAGCTTTCAATCTTTCACCATTTATTTTATTTTTAGCTGTGTATTTTTTATTTTTCATAGATGACCTTTACCAGGTTGAAATTTATTGAATTTATTGTGTATAAAACTGGGCATTCTGAATGTTATAACGTGGTAACTATGGAAATCTAATTCTCTCAATTCTCAGGGATTGTTTCTCCTGATAGTTTTGAGTGTGAAATGTCCATTTGTTATTTTTCTAAATGAGTTTTGTAAAGTGTGTACTGTAGAGTGTATGCCTGGCTGTGTGTTGTCATTGAAGTTTTTGACTCCTTTTCTCTACAGTGAGTGACCTGACAAAAGTTTTCTTAAATGTCTGATTCCAAAAATTGGTGGAAGAGAAGGGGTCTTCCTCTATGTATGTCTCGGTAAATGCCACCAGAGGAAGTCACATAGCCCAGAGGCCTAAAACCAGAGAAAGCTTCTGTGCCAGTCATTTAGGGGATCACCAGACCAACTGAGATGAACAACCTCAAATTTTTGAAGGACGAGGTCTTCTATGCCTTTTTGGCACTAGTCAAACACCCTGGGTATGCCAGCTGCTGTCCCCATAGCCACAGTATGGCTGAGTAATAGGAGATGGTAGATGGTACAGATTGCTTTCTTTTTTTCAAAAACAGCAGTCTCTCCCTTATCAAGTACTCTCCCGGTTGTTATAAGTGACCAATCAGATTCCAGAGCTCCAATTATTCTTTCCAGTTCAATGGTTGCTTAGGTGGAGAGATCAGTCCTCAGATATTCCTACTTGGCCATTTTCAAGTCTATTTTTTTATGGGGCATTTAGGGAGCTCAAAACTATTCAGCTGCTTTATTTTTCTTACTGAATTTGTGGTTAAAGCTTTTGTGCCTTGTTTAAGAAGTCCTTTCATACCCCAAATCCTGAAAAGTTTTCCTTTTATTATGTAGTGGATTGAATTATGTCCCCCCAAACTCACTGAACATTGAATTGTGTCCCCCAAGTTTTATGTATTAGAAACTTGGCCCCTGCTGTGACTGTTAGGAGGGTGGGAAATCATGTAATGGTAATGGAAAGGTGTAACCTTGAGGAGGTGATTAGATTGTAGGACCATGCCATAGTGAATGGATTAAAAATGGTGGTCAGGGGTGTGGTTCTGAGGGCTTTAACAGAAGAGAATGGAGACTCTGTCTTTCTCTCTCTTGCTTTCTCTGTTCTCACTGCTTCCACCATCTTGCCAGATGAGACTCCGGGGTAACTGTCACCAACACCAGATGGACTTTGGACTTCTCAGCCTCAGAAACTGTACACAATAAATTTTGTTTTCTTTCGAAATTACCCAGTTCCAGGTATTTTGCTATAAGCAAGAGAAATAGACTGATGTACATTATTTTCTAATAGTGTTTTAAATTTTGCCTTAAAAAATGGCTGTTAAATCCAACTGGAACTATTTTTTATGTATATAAAGAGAGAGTCCTTTTTTTTTTTTTTTTTCTGTATGGACATCATCTATTTTTCCCTGTCTCTGGTGCTGTCAGATTCATGTGTTTATTTATATATGCCTGTGTCCTATATTCCATTTCATTGGTCTATTTAAATAACTTTTCCATTATTAGAACACATCAGATTTTAAATCTTTCAAAAATAGTCAATACTTTCTCCTATGAATGCAATAATATTTTGTCTATCCTTGGCCACAAGTATTTCTGAATCAACTTGATAAGCTTTATAAAATAAGAACAATGTAAGGAACTTTTAGATTGCAAACATACATATTGCATATATAAATTCATTTAAATAAGACAATTTTTGAGAACATGTTTTGCAAAATATAATTTCTCATCCATTTTCTTTCCATGTGTTCATTTATCAAGCTTTGTTTAATGACTATCAATAAAATTGTATAATTTTCCCCAAATAGATTTTGTATTTCTTTGTTAACTATTTTCAAAAACAATTAATATTTTAAATTTTATTATAAATGTTAAATTTAATTGTCAGTTGTTGGAATAGAGAATTACAATTGATTTTTGTGTATTTGTTGGATATTCAGAAACCATGCAAAACTATCAAATACATTATTTGACCAGATTTTGTAAAAAATTTTCTATATACAGCGTGATATAAATTAAATTAAAGATATTTTAAAATTCTTTTCAATCCATATACAACACTGACCATGACCTCAATTACAACATTGAATAGTTGCAGAAATTGTAGGCATTTTTATTTTATTTTTTATTTCAAAGATAATTACCTCAGATTTTTTAACACTGAGTATAATATTTGCTGTAGGAATTTACAGATTACTTATATTTCATTAAAAAATATTCTTTTCCTGACTCAATAAGGTATTTTATCACAAATAAATATTGAAATATGTGATTTTTCCTGCAGCTATATAAATTATCAAATATATTATTCCCTTTGTTAATGTGGCCAGTTATATTTCTGTTAATGTGGCCAGTTCTTTTGCTTTATTTTTAATGTTGAATAGCCTACATTGTATGGATAACTCCAAATATCCATGATATATTATTAATTTTATGTAATGCTACAGTGCAATTTACTTAAAATTTTGTACACATTATAATATTGGTAGTTTTCCTTTCTCTAATGCCTATTTCAGATTTCAGTATCAAGGTTTTGTATCTTCCTAGCATAAATTGGGAAATATTTCCTCTTTTTCTGTACTCTGCTAAATTTTATATAAGGGTGAAGTTATTTTTTATTGAAAGTTTGGTGTAATTTGCTATTGAAACCAACCATATCTAAAGTGCATGCATGTGTGACTGTGTGTCTGTGTGTGTTGATTTGTTTTTTAGAAGGGAATTTTTCTTAAAAGCTAATTTAATGGTTGTTGAATCATTTTGATTTTCTATTTATTTTTAAGTGTGGGAAATATCTATCTCATCTAAAATTTCAGAATAGTGGTGTTAAACTTTTGATAATGTCCCCATTTAATTTTTTTATATCTGCAGAACCTGTTTTGAAGTGTTGTTTTATTTCTAACATTTTTGTGTTTTTTACTTGTTTCTTAATAAATATAGTCAGATATTTCTCCAATAATTTGTTAAAAAAATAAACATTGACTCTGTTGATTTTCTTCATTAAAATTTAATTTTCTCCTTTATTAATTTTTGCTTTAATCTTTATTTTTCCCTCCTTGTACATTTTTTAGATTTTCTTTTTTTTTCTTGGCACTTTTTGATGTAAATACATTGGCTATTGTAACATTTGCAAGTATAATACAGTTTTTTTTCCTGTACCATGTATTGGAGTTTTTGTGTATTGGAGTTGCTGACATTGTGCTTTTTACATATGAATAATTTACTTTGTAATTCCTACAAACAAAAAATTTCCTCCTAAAGAACAACAATATAACTATCAGAACCAATACATTTCCTGTGGTGCATTAAGTTTATGAAATCTACAGTCAGCATTCAAGTTTTACATGTTCTTCTGATAATGTCTTTTGCAGCAAAGACATCCAGCCTGCAATCATTTGTTTCATGTCTCTTTAGTCTCCTTCATCCTAAAACAGTTTCTCAGTCTTTTCTCTAGTACCACTGAGGAATCCAATTATTACAGAAACTGTCTCTCAATTTTCATTTTTCTTACAATTCATCATGAATATATTATGTTCTAAATTTTGTCAAGTATATCCCAGAAGTGATGGTGTAGTCTTCTCATTTCAACCATTCAGCAAGTGTAATAATTTTGATTTATCCCATTACTGGTGATGTTGACATTGTAAACTTGATTTAGAAGGTGTCTCCTAGGTTTCTCCTCTGTAAAATTATTTATTTATCTTTTTTTCTTTTATTTCCTATTAGATTGATTAATTTTTTTTTGTCTTTTAGTTTTGGTTTTTGGTTTTGCCTGTCTGGAAGTTACACACACTGTTTTATTCTTCTAGAATTTACCCTAAAAAACCTACACTTTAACTGCCAATGATCAAAATTAAATAATAAACTTAATCTCCTTCAAGATAATGAAATTACATTAGAACACATTAGTTCTATTCTGCTAATATATTAAGTATTTAATTCTACCTAATTTTATAACATGACAAAATATTATTAGTTTGCTATATTACTTATTTACAATACATGTTTACCCCCTTATTTTCCATTTCCTATCTGTACATTTCTTCTTCAATTTCAGAATTTCAGCCTAAATCACATTTTTTCTACCCAAATTATACACTTCAGAATTTCATTTACTAACAATCAGCTGGTGGCTAACTCTCAAAGGGACAATCTTACTTCTACTTATTAGTGCCAGACCCATGTATTCTAGCAACTGAGTAGCCACTGTCTACTGGCTGTTTAATTCATGACTTATACAGAATCAATCTGCCAAGTGACTCTCTGGATTGGGGCTTAGCTGACATTTTAATGTATCTATGCACAATTTCATAAAACTCACTGCTTCTGGATGATGGGATGTCATAAGACTGGTGGACCCCAAAGTAGTTATTTCACACTCCCCTCCCCCACCTTTTTTTGTTTTGTAAAGCAGATCCCTTAGTCTGAGGCAATTCAATTTGAAACACCCTGTCAATAGACACCTTTGCCCTTCAAAGATGATGTTAATAAATACAATGTGGTCTGGAAGGTAAACCCATTTCCAGAATAGTCTCTACAAAACTGAAGACGATCTGATGTCATCAACCTGACTCCAAGTGGATGGTTCAATAATGGAATGGGGCTGTACTGGGCTCAGCAAAGATTTTTGATGATGTAAGATGGAGTATTCAGCCATGCTCTCTGTTCACATGAAACATCCATTACTCAAACCGTGTCCAGTTTGTTCATGAGTAGGCATTAACATGAGACACAGAGAAAAACATCTGTACGCCTTTTGTACACAGCATAGATCAATCCATGCTTCTTCTCCAGACTTTCTTATTCTCGGTATTCTCATGCTGTTCATTGCAAGTCCATGACCAACCACTGAAAATATTTTCATTGCACTGGCATACATATTGGTATTCCAGACCACTTTTCCTGTCAAAAAAGTGAACAACCAATTGCATTGTTCTCAGTTCTACCCAGTGGAAAAATTTCCCATTGCCACATGCCTTCTAGGTGGGACTATAAGTGACAAGAATATATCCTTGATCATCACTAGTATATGAGCATAATAGCAATCCTTCTATAAAACATGCCTGAGTGCTTTACTCCTGTCCTCAGTTGGTCATTCTGAAGCTCCCATGGGATCAAAGTGTGAATTATGGGAAATGTTTCAGTGCAATTGAAATAGATGATGTAAAACTGAAGCCACTTGTTCATGTAATTTACATATACTTTCTAAATCTGTTCAGGCCTAATCCTGAATATACCGGTTTGATTGTACAATAGTCTGCTACTTTGTCCACTCTGAAGCATGATTCAGTGAAATGGAATGTGCCTAGCTCATGATGTGACTGCTCTGCTCACATTGTCAATCAAAATCCAAAGATCAGAAAGAAAAAGACCTCTCAACGTTTCGTTGTTCTCGTTGTTGTTCCCCAAAAATGATTCTTTCAAACCAGTTTATTTGTAGATAGCACTTCAAAATAAATCTTATATAGCTAGGAAACTTATCTCTTTGAAGTAATAACCTCCATGTTAATGCTTCACCTCATATTGCTTTCCATACTTGCCTCACGTTTTTTTTTTTTCCCCTCTCTCGATTCTCTAAAATTGTTTTCTTTAAAACAGGATTAGTATTTAATCCTTGCCTCAGACCACTATAAAACCTAGGCTTAGACAAAGGTGGAGGTCTGCTGAGTTTAAGAAAGTGAGCCTAATAAATGTCTAATGCGAATGTAGCATGCTTTGTAAGATTTATAGTAGAAAGAAAGATTTACAATGAAGATTATGTTTGACAAAAGCAGAATGAACTGAGATAGATTTCATTGAGAAGTTTAGAAAATCTTAAGAAGTAAGCAAATGCTGAGTGCAATGTATTTTAGACTTTTTAAATAGCTTATAAAGACTTGTATATTATATAAATATAAAACATAAAATACACTTTATATTTTAGGCTATAATAAACTAAAATGATTTCACTTTGATTGTGGTACCTACTGGAAACAGTAATGGTTCTGCATAATCAAGGTTTATAAATTATGTCAGGGGATCATTTATACTATTTTTGGATCAATTTTAGTTCTGCCTTTTGCAAATTATATTAGCAATTTTACTGTCACATCTTAATATATATTTTTTACAAATTTAGCCACTACTTTGTAACAGTGTACATCCTTGTGTATGCTTATAACAATAACTATCCACCCTATAGTTTAAATTTAATCCATATTTTTCCTGTTTTTCAAAGGCATTCCATTGCCTTAACAGACAATTTTCAGAGTTTTAAATAACAGGGTTCCTTCTATGCCCTAACAAAATAACATCATGTGATAAGGAGAGAGGCAGAGATCTTTGTCCCATCATTACAATTTCCAGTCTTTCACAGAAAGTATCCCAGCTTAATGTTGCTGAAAGTGAATACAGTAATCATAGTGGACTGGAATATATGACCAAAACAAACAATGACCAAATCTTGGAGAATTCAAAGATCATGAGTTTCTCACCACACTGTGTAATCTCTCTAGCGAATAGAAGCTCCTCTTGACAAGCATTGTAAAACCATTTTTTTCACAATAAAGGGAAATGGTAGATTGTCTACTGACTCCAAATGTTCTTCCTGGAAGTGGCATACATAATTCTACTCACGGTTCATTGGCCAAAGGAAGTCACGTGGTCTTGCCTAATTTCAAAGCAATGAAGAAATATTATTTTACCATGCACACAGAAGGTAAGGAAAACTGCGATATCTGGAAACAACTCTAATGAGTACTGCAGTGATGAAATTTTGTGAGGGAGTAAAAAATCCAAAGGGATCGTTTATGGTCATCCCCCTTATCCATGGGGGATATGTTCCAAAACCCTGAGGGGACAAATGAACTGCAGATAGTACAGAATCCTATATATGCTATGTTTTTCCTAAACATACATACCTAAGATAAAGTTTAATTTATGTATTGGGGACAGAAGATATTAACAATAATAACTTATAATAAAATAGAACAATTGCAATCATACTCTAATAAAAAGTATGTAAATGTGGTCCCCCCTTCCCTCTCAAAATATCTCATTGTACTGTACTCAGCCTTCTTCTTGTGATAAAGAGAAGGAGTAGGAAAGTGCAGGGTTTTGTCATGCTACTAAGAAAAGTGTGCAATTTAAAACTTATGAATTGTTTATTTCTTCAATTTTGTATTTAATATCTTTGGACTGTGGTTGAACGTGGGTAACTGAAAACATGAATGGCAAAACCACAGAAACGGGGGGGCTACTGTATACAAAAAGCCTGATATTTCAGAAGCCTAAATGATTTATATAACTTAAGTAAATTCATTTCAGCAATAAAAATGTATAAGTTGAATTAAGAAGATAATTAAAGATCCAGGTCCATGAATATATACGGGAATTTTCACAATAGTGAAAAATGGGAAATGGACTAAAATACTAAACAATTTGCCAATGTGAGTTCTACCACTTTTTCGTTTTAAAGATTGTTTTGGCTATGAGATTCCTTGCAATTCCATATGAATTTTGGGACTGGCTTTTCTATTTCTTCAAAGGAGGTTGTTGAGATTTTGATAAGAATTAGGTTAAATCTGTAGATAAATTTGAGGATGACCACAATTTTAACAATATCAAGTTTTCCAATCTATGAATTGGATATTTTTATTTATTTAGGTCTTACTTGATTTAGTGATGTTTTACCATTTTCAGTGTTTAAATTTGTTCCTAAGAATTTTATTTTTCGATGCTATTGTAATTTTTTTCCTTTATTTCCTTTTCAAAGTATTCCTTGCTAGAGTATAGAAATAAAAAATAATTTTTGGATGTTGACCTTGTATTCTGAAATCTTGCTTAATTTGTTTATTACTTCTACAATCTTTCTGGTAATTTTTTAGTGTTTTCTATATATAAGATTATATCATCTGTGAGTATAATAGCTTTACATTTCTGTTTCCAATTTTGATGACTTTTATTTCCTTTTCCTTGTCTTATTGCTTTGACTTAAACTTCCAGTACAATGCTGAATAAAAGTGGTGACATTCTTGTTCTGGTCCTGATGTTAGTGAAAACTCTCTTTTCACTACTGGTAAGAATGTTTGTTGTGAGGGTTTTTTTTTGTTGTTGTTGTTTGTTTGTTTTTTAATAAATGCTATTTACCCCATTGAGGAAGTTTTCTTGTGCGTTATTATAAAAGTGTGGTGGATTTGGTCAAACACTTTTTCTGCATAAATTGAGAGGATCATGTGGGATTTTCTTCCTCCATGTTCTATTCTGTTTAACATGGTCTATGATATTGATTGACTGTTGTTGGTTGGAACACCTTGCCTTCCTGGGATAAATCCCATTTGGTCATGGTGTTTAATCTTTTATCCTGCTGTTGGATTCTGTTTGCTGGTGTATTATTGAGTATTTTTGCATCAATATCCATAAGAGGTATTAGCGTGTAGTTTTCTTTTCTTGTAATGTCTGTCTGGCTTTGCTATCATGGAAATGCTGGCCTCATAAAATGAAATAGAAACAGTTTCCTCTTTATATTTTTGAAAGAGTTTGAGAAGGATTGTTGTAAATTCTTTAAATGCTTAGTAGAATTAATTTGTCCTTTGGCTTTTTTTGTTGGAAAGTTTCTGATTATGAATGCAGTGTCTTGGAGACTTTGTTACAGTTTGAATAGATTTTGTCTTCATAAGCATTTGTTCATTTTATCTAAGTATCTAATGTGTTGGCATAAATTTATTTGTGATATTTTCTTATAATACCTTATATTACTGGAAGATCAGTGTTAATGCTCCTACTTTCAATCTCATTTTATTAGTCTTTTCTCTTTTTTTATTGGTCAGTGTATATGAAAGCTTATCACTTTTTGGTTTCCTAGATTCTCTCTAGTGTTTTTCTATACTCTATTTTGTTTATCTCCATTCTAATCTTTATTATATCCTTCCTTCTCCTGGCTTTGTGTTTAGGTTTTTCTTTTTCTCTTATTACTTAGGATATAAAATTAGGTTATTGATTTTAGATCTTTCTTCTTTTTTAACGTAGATGTTTACTGCTATAAATTATCCTGTGAGCACAGCCTTTCAAAGTTACCTTTACAAAGTGAGCACTGTCCTAAAAGTTTTGGTATTTTTCCCACTTTTATTAATGTCAAGGTATTTTACACTTTTCTTGATTTGTTGGTTAAGAATGCTTTTTTTAATCTGTATGTATTTGTAAATTTTCTAGATTTCCTTCTATTACTGATTTCCTTTAGTTTTTTGTTCATGTTCGCTTTTAGTAGCTTTTTGAGCATTTTTAAGATAGTTGATTTTAAATGTTTGTCTGATAAATCCAATGTCTGGGCTTTCTCAGAAACAGTTTCTACTAATTTCATTTTTACCATAAATGGGTTGTACTTTTTTGTGTGTGCCTCGCTTTTGTTGTAAACCCAACATTCTGAATATTATAATATGACAGCTCTGGATATCAGATTCTCTCGTCTCCAGGGTTTGCTGTTGATGCTTTTTGTATTTGTGTTGTTTATTTTATGACTTTTCTGAACTAATTTTGTAAAGTCTGTATTGTTTGTCATGTGGAGCTAGTGAAGTCTCTATTCCATTAGCCTACTAGCTGTTAGTGATTTGCTATAGATTTCTTTAAACACATAAAACTGCTCCCTCCACTCCACCAGCCCCAAAACAAACAAAAAAAACAACTCTCTCACTCTTTTCAGATTAGCAGTGTGTTTGGGCACTCAGATGTTTAGCAAGACAGTTTGCAATGCTGCCTTAGTCTTCTCTATTTTTTTTAGGTGAAACCTGAAGGTCAGCCACAGGTGAGAATTTAGGATCCTTTCTTCTTTTTTGAGTATAGCATTTCACCTTGGGTGTGCATGTGGCCTGAAGATTCCCTGTCAAAAGCTTTTCTAAGCTGTTATTCCTATAAGTATCTCCTTCCACAGCTTCTTCCTTCCCTGGCTTTTATGTCTTCTTATTACTTGTGTCAGCTGCTATTCCTCACTCCATGCAGTAGCAGATAAATATTTTCATGTAAATCCTTTCAAACAATGATGCCTCAGAAGCCTCTTCAACCCCAGAGAAGCTCTGAGTCTTCAGGGAACCAGCAGAGAGGACAAAATGCACAACCGCAAGTCTCGGAGAAAAAGATTCATATTGTTGTCTCTGCTACCAGCAACCTACCCCCACCAGAAATACAGGCTGCTTTCATCAAAGCTGCCCTGAGCAGGGGAGTGGGAGATGTTTAAAAGGTAAGTAAAAATGCCACAGGGCTCTTTTCATAAAATTTGGCATTTTTTCCTTCATTAAGTGCTCCCCTGGTTGTTGTAAGTTTTTGATTAGATTCCAGAGGCCCTAAAAAGTTATTTCTGACATTTTTTTTTTTTGTCCAGATTGTTCATTGGTTTTGTGAAGCAATGAAGTTTTGGAGTTTCCTACCCTGCCACATTCATTGACATAACTATAAGCATTATATTTTAATGGTAGATTTTTTTTATTAAAGAAAAATTAATTTAGTCAAAACAGAGAACTTTGTATAGGTCAATCATCAGTTGTTCCCTGATTTTGCATTAAATTCTCCTTTTTTCTTGTATTCTCATTGGTTGCTTTCTTTTCTTTTTTTTTAATTTTAATTTATCAATATGCAATGTAGTTGATTTTCGTGTACCAATTCCTCTTCTCCCTCTCCCCCTCCCCCAACATCAACATCATATCTGTTCACTTGTCTTAACAAGTTCAAGGAATTACTGTGATTGTTGTGTCTTTCCCCCGCCATTTATTTGTTTGTGTATTTATTTATTTATTTATTTTGTTAGCTCCTACAAATAAGTGAGAACATGTGGTATTTCTCATTCTGTGCCTGGCTTATTTCACTTAATATAATTTTCTCTAAGTCCATCCATGTTCCTGTGAATGGTAGTATTTCTTTTCTTTTTTTTTTTTTTTTATAGTAGAATAGTATTCCATTGTGTAGATTTATCACATTTTCCTTATCCACTCATCCGATGATGGGCATTTAGGCTGGGTCCAACCCTTGGTTCCACTTTAAATAGTGCTTCAGTAAACATGGGAATACCGCTATCCCTTCAACATGATGATTTCCATTTCTCTGGGTATATTCCCAGCAGTGGGATAGCTGGATCATATGGTAGATCTATAGGTAATTGTTTGAGGAACCTCCATACCATTTTCCATGGCGGCACCATTTTGCAGTCCCACCAACAATGTAGGAGGGTTCCATTTCTCCACATCCTCACCATCCTCTATCATTCTCACTCTCTTATATATTAGCCATCCTAACTGAAGTGAGATGGTATCTCAAAGTGGTTTGATTTGCTTTTCCCGAATGCTGAGTGATGTTGAGCATTCTTTCATGTGTCTGTTAGCCATTTGTATATCTTCCTTTCAGAAATGCCTATTGAGCTCCTTTGCCCATTTTTTAAATGGGTTACTTGTTTTCTTGCTGTTGATTTGTTTGAGTTCCTCATATATTTTGGAAATTAATCTTTTGTCAGATGTATATTTTGAAAATATTTTCTCCCTCTCTGTTGGTTGTCATTTTGCTCTGTTGTTTCTTTTGCTGTGCAGAAGCTTTTTAGTTTGATATAATCCCATTTGTTTATTATTCCTTTGGTTGCCTGTGCTTTTGGGGTCATATTCATAAAGACTATGCCCAATCCTACTTCCTGAAGTGTTTCCCTTATGCTTTCTTTAAGGAGTTTTATTGTTTTGGGGCACATATTTAAATTCTTTAATCATTTTGAGTTGATTTTGGCATATGGCAAGAGGTATGGGTCTGGTTTCATTCTCCTATGTATGAATGTCCAATGTTCCCAGCACCATTTCCTGAAGAGGCAGCCCTCCCTAGTGTGTAGTCTTGGTGCCTTTGTCAAAGATCAGATGGCTGTACTTGTATTGGTTGATTTCTATATTCTTTATTCTGTTCCATTGGTTGATGTGTCTGTTTTTATGCCATTACCATGCTGTTTTGGCTACTATAGCTTTGTAGTATAGTTTAAAGTCAGGTAGTATTATGCCTCTGGCTTTATGTTTATTTATTTATTTACTTTTTGCTCAGGATTGCTTTGGCTATTTGTGGTCTTTTTCTTTTATTCCACATGAATGTTAGAATTTTTTTCCCCCCATTTCTGAGAAGTATGTCATTGGAATTTTGATGGGGATTGCATTAAATCTGTAGATCACTTTGGGTAATATGGACATTTTCACAATTTTAATTCCTCCAATGCAAGAGCATGGGATATCTTTCCATCTTCTTGTGTCCTTCTCTCAACAGTGGTTTGTAGTTCTCATCGTAGAGATTTTTCGTGTACTTGGACTTCATTCCTAGGTATTTTATTTTTTGGTGACTATTGTAAAAGGGCTAGCTTTCTTGATTTCTTTTTCTGCTAGTTCATTGTTGGAGTACAGAAATGCTACTGATTTTTGTGCATTGATTTTGTATCCTGCTACTTTGCTAAAATCATTTATCAACTCTAAGCATTCAGCAATCATTTATCAACTTTAAGTGTTCCCCTGGTTGTTGTAGTTTTTGATTAGATTCCTTAGGCCCTAAAAAGTTATTTATGACATTTTTCTTTTCAGATTGTTCATTCCTTTTGTGAAGCAATGAAGTTCTGGAGTTTCCTACCCTACCATATTCATTGACATAACTATAAGCAATATATTTTAATGGTAGATTTTGTTTATTAAAGAAAAATTAATTCAGTCAAAGCAGAGAACTTCCTATTGGTCAATCATCAGTTGTTCTCTGATTTTGTGTTAAATTATCCTTTTTTTCTTGCATACTAATTGGTTTCTTTCTTTTCTTGTCACTATTTTTTCTGAGGCATTATTATGCTCTTAGTTGTATTTACCAATTTTTGAATATTTAATTTACAAAGGAGCAGTACAAAATTCACAATTCATTATAAAATGTTTCTGCTCTCTATATACTAAAAAATATTTTATGAAGATTGAATAAATGTATATAATATGAGATATTATATTTTAAAGTTAAATACTTGTATCATATTTTATATCCCAAACTGAAATAATATAAATTCGCAGGTGAAATACAAACGTTATTTTATTTTTGCATTGCAAAGCTTTCACTATCTGTATTACTTTTCTTCTGTTATAAAAAGGGGGGGGGGCTTTACCATATTAATCCTATCTTGAAATGGCTTAGTGCTGCCATCTTTCAGCCCATGGTACCTACAGAAAGTATAACATGAGTAACTCTATAATCATTAAAATAACTGTCCTCATTAAATACTTTCTGATTTGAAATTTTCCTTCCAATCAGGACTGACCAATTTGTTTATTCATAAGATAATCGCCTGTTCCTTCTACAAAATATGTGAAAGCCAATTCAATAGATTTTATTTGCATTATTGTAAAACTGGTTTAATAGTGTTTTATTATAATGGTGTACTATACACTGAGAAAGACACAGATGGAAGGCTTAGCAGAAGTTTAAAGTTTCATTTTCTAAAACAAAAACAAACAAACAAACAAAAAAAAACCCCTCAAACTGATAAAAGAGGTTTAAAACTGGTGTAAGTGACAACCACAGGCAAAATAATGTTTTTTGCTTGTGAAGACCAAATCCATAGGCTGACTGCCTGCCAATATGTATAGCACTGCCACACCCAGAAATATTTTCTTCTTCTTTTTTTTTACAATTTGCTACCCTTTATTTATTTTCATACTGGGCAAGTGGCTGCAGGTTAAAGAACCTCGGGTTTGAAGATCCAGAGACATGAGTTCATGAGTTCAAATTGTGACAGTCACATACTTTTTAAATTCTTCAAGTCTTGATTCCTATAACTTTTCAAGTTGGCTTAAAACTATCTTCCTTGTGTGGGCTGGCCCGGTGGCGCACTGCTACAGTGCGCCGCTTGG
Organism: Galeopterus variegatus; assembly: GCF_000696425.1. Lineage (NCBI taxonomy): Eukaryota > Metazoa > Chordata > Mammalia > Dermoptera > Cynocephalidae > Galeopterus > Galeopterus variegatus. The sequence continues at coordinate 95,276 of NW_007732595.1, forward strand.
GAGCGTGGCGGCGCTCCCGCCAAGGGTTCGGATCCCACATACAGACCAGCTGCTCACTGGCTGAGTGAGGTGTGGGAGCAACACTGAGGGTTGAGATCCCGTAGCCGGTCCCGGTCCGGTACAGGCACGACACTGAGGGTTGCAATCCGTTGCCGGTCATGAAAAAAGACAAAAAAAAAAAAAAAAAAAACTATCTTCCTTGTGGAATTGTGAAGATTAAAGATAATTGGGTGAAATGTATAAAAAGTATCTGCATAAAAATGTTACAAAATATTATTATTATGAAAACAGGGATAATGTGCTTGATTCAGTGAATCATTGTTATTGCCAAGCCTGAAAAAAAAAATACTACTTTTTTCAGTAACATAATATATAATCCCAAACTAAGAGAGTCAGGTGGAAATATCCTTCCTAACTTGGTCTTTTATCACACAATATGGTCACCATCTGTCCAGTCATATGAGCCTAATCAGGCAAAGCAAGGCAGGGAGGTAAATTCAAGATTACATGCAAGATTTTGGTTAGAATAACTCTTTTATAAATCAACAACATACTTTTTTTGTTGTGGACATTTGTTTCTGCATTGTGTTCTAGTAATCAGAAAAGTAACAAAAATAATTCAAAAAATTTCAATTGATAAAAATGAGAATTTTAAGTGGTTTGATCTGATATTTTATAATCATCAAACTATAAAATCTTTCTAATATTGCTTTGAAAATGCATTTTTAGATTTATTGCAGCTAATATCCTATCCTTTGTAGAACTCCTCTTACCAAATGGCTTGAGCACAGTGTCATAAAGTCATAGCGAGGGGAAGGAAATTATAATTAGCAGGGGTCTGGATGGTTTTGAGCATAGGGATTCACATATCTTAAGGTTCTATTCACTTAAAAAAATAACTCCATGATATCATTAATTCATATTAAAGCAATTTTTAATACCTGTGAAGTATAGTCAGCTATTGCTCAAGGTCACAGTTTGTGATAAAACTTGTGAGATAAAAACAGGCTTCAATCTGATAGTGCATTTACTTAGCTTTATTGAAGGAAAAAAAGAGTGGAGATAAAGCAGGTAAATTTCTATTCCATGGGGAGGCCCAGCTCAAGACCCTGAGTTTCTTTTGTTCCTTACCCATGAATATGTAGGACTATTACAGATGGATAAGAACCAAGTTGTGGGTAGGCTGTATTGACCCAGAGAGGCTGCATTCTCAGTTTCCTACCAATTTCGTAGTCCAGCAGCTTTCATGCAAATTCATTTTGCTCAATCCAGGAGACTTACACAGATAAAATAATAATACAGTTAAACAGACCCAAAATTCCACATTGAATTTAAATGTTGTTCTCAAGGAAAAAGACACCCAAATCCTTTACAAGTAGGCCAGCATCAGCCCAGGCCTGAATGATAACTCTTTACTTAAAAGCCTACTAGAGAAATTTGAATATAATGTACAATGGAAACTTGTAATCTGGAGAAGACTCCCCAGCTCCACAGTGCTGCATTTATTCCAAATCTAAATTCACTGTTCTTATTGTCTTGCAAGATCAAAAGTTCAATCTTGCTGGTTTTCCAAAGTTGTTAAGATTCTGGAATGATAAATGAGTGTTAGAATACTCGAAAAGACAGATGTATAAAATGAGTATTTGGTACGTTATCTTGAGCAACCAATTGCCAGCAGGACCAGAGAGTCAGAGTAAATGGGCCAGTGCATTATCTCCATGTATAAAGTTATATGTGTTGGAAGACTACATCTCTAGAGAAGCTTGGAAAATGGGGAATCAGAAAAATAAAATCCATTACATAAATCACACATTTACTGGAATTTGACTTGGGTAGCTTCCATGTTTATCCTATGCCCGTCAAGTCTGTTTCTGTGGGGTGTGCTAAATGGCACCTAAAAATGTCAGTCGTAAAACCTCCCTGGAGAGAATTGTATGAACTTGATCATAACAGGTTGTTGTGCCTATTTTATTTTTTTATTTGTTTATTTTTTTAAGTAATGGACTTTATTTTTATAGCAGTTTTAGGTTTACAGAAAAATGGAGTGGGGAGTACAAACATTTCACATACCCCTCCCCACCCACATAATTTCCCCTATTATTAAGATCTTACATTAGTGTGGCACATTTGTTACTATTATAAACCAATGTTTATACAATATTATTAACAAAATTTTACATTAGGGTTCCCTCTTTGTGTTGCACTGCTCTACTGGTTTTGTCAAATGCATAATGTCATGTCTTCACTATTATGGTACCTTACAGAATAGTTTTAATGCTGTAAAAATGCTCTATGCTCCACCTATTCATCCCTCCCTCCCTTCTCCCCCCCCCCCCCAACCC
>NW_007732595.1:98607-111260 GCF_000696425.1 Galeopterus variegatus
TCTCCCCCCCCTCCCCCCCTTCTCCCCCCCCCCCCAAAACCAGGGCAACCAATTTTTTTTTAATTATCTTAAAACATTTATCATGTTTTTCTGTCGGGAACATTCAAAGTTCTTTCTTCTAGCTATTTGAAACTATACAATAAATTGTTAATTATAGTCACCCTACAGTGCTATATAGAACACTACATCTTATTCCTCCTATCTAGGCAAAATTTATTATACATTAACCTATTTCTCTTTACCCCCTCCTCCCCTGTATCCCTCCTGAACTTTTGTAACCACAATTCTCCTTTCTATATCTATGTGGTAAACTTTTTTTAGCTTCCACATGTTAGTGAGAATATGCAGTATTTCTCTTCTGTTTCTAACTTATTTAACTTACCATATTTTCTTCCAAGCCCATCCATGTTGCCAAGAATGACAAGATTTTATTCTTTTTACGGCTGAATAGTTTGCCATTGTGTATACATATCACATTTTCTTTATTTATTCATCTGTTGGTGGACCCCTGTGTTGATCCCATACCTTTCCTATTGTGCTGCAATAAACATTGGAGTGCAGAGTGCCTCTGAGAGATATCAATTTCCTTTCCTTTGGGTATATATCCAATAGTGGGTTTGCTGGATCACATGATAGTTTTCTTTTTCTTTTTCTTTTTCAGTGTTTTTAGGAACCTCCATACTGTTTTCCATGATGGCCGTACTAGATTACATTCCTACAAATGGTGTTTAAGAGTTCCCCTTTTCTCGCATCCTCCCCAGCATTTGTTTTTTCTGTCCTTTTGATGATAGACGTTCTAACTGAATGGTGATAATATCTTATTGTGGTTTTTATTTACATTTCTGTGATAATTAGTGATGTTGAGTATTTTTTAGTATACCTGTTGGTCATGAGTATGTCTTCTTTTGAGAAATGTCTATTAAGGTCATTTGCTCATTTTTCATTTGCATTATTTATTTGCTATTCCTTCATATATTCTGGATATTAATCCCTTGCTGGATGCAAGTCAGACCATGATCTCTCTCTAAATGAGGAATTATTTCTATAGATCTGCAATATGTTTAATAAAGTTTAATGTAGTTCTACTAGCCTTGAGGTCACTGCATTTTTTAAATGAATTTGCATATCTCTGTTATAATCAATGATATCTTGAATGATCCCAGAGAATGGAATTACCATCCTGTCTGTGAGTTTTGGAGGAGCCAGCCAGCTCAGGATTCACATCTCCACTGCCCTATTAATAACCTACATATACTAACAAGTATATATGAATGAATGTCATTGGAAAACCAAGAGATAAATTGTTTCTTCTTTTATTTGTAAATAAATGTGCCTAGTTCTTCTGTAGGTGCAAATTTGCTCTCTCTGAGTTCACTTTCACTTATTTTTCTAAAATTTCTTAACCCTCGGTTCTTGAGCTGAGCTCAATTTTGTTTCCTATCACATGCAGATACTAAATGTCCAGTTTTGGTTTCATGCCCATTGTGGCAAGAGAGGGAAATCAGATTGGATTCACATGGCTACTAGGGTCTATCATGGTTGGTATAGAAGCTCTAAAAGGAAGAACATTGTGGGAGATGACAGACACCCTAGTGGTATCCACTAGTAGGACCTACAAGGACAATTTATTTTGTAAGCTTTAGCACATCATGCTAGCCTCTTGAATTCTTTTGAATACTAACTCATCCAAGAGATTTTAGCATATGTTACAGCAAAATTTTATCTGCAAACTTGAAAATATATCCCTTATAATTGTGTCCTTTAAAAACTGAAAACCTTCCCAAGCTTTATCAGTGAAAAAATTATTCAGTTTGTTACTAGAGATCACTGTGTTGTCATGGATTAACTGATTCTATTGAGATTATATAATTTTAGGCTAGTGTCATATAGAGGCATATAAACACTTATTTTAAGTTAGCAATATTAGTTTTTGGTCATCATGGTATTCTATTAAGTAATATTTATAAACTAACTATTTCAATATTCATCTGGATTTTGTCAAGAATGACACTTGAATTAACCCCTTTTCTCAATTTACACTATTCTGCTGTATAATCTTTTAAAAATATTAGTATACTTGAATTACAATATGATTCATATTTAAGATAGTCCAGAAATTTATCAATATGTGTTTGTTTTTGACCACTATTTTATAGTGGTGAATATGCTTGGTTTTGACCACTGCAAAATTGTTGAGTACTTTTCTATTTTCCTGGACAGGGTATTTCCTAAACTGGTGTACTTAGCAAGTATTAAACTCTTTTAAACTGAAGTCAAAACTCATTTGCCTTAGAGTCTGATTTATACTACCCAGTAATTGAATTGCTTTCTTCTATTGCTCTCCAAAAAAGTACACATAATTCCTTTAAACCCTAAAATTAGTTACATGAACAAAACAGCTTCTGCTTCATTTTTTAATTATTAACTTAAAATTTTGGATCTTATAAAAGAACCAAATCCTAGTGCTATACATGGGAATCACAGTATGGAACCGTGTCTGAAATTACTGGCTTTAAAACTGACCATTACTCACTTCATTAAGATTGGTACCCAAAACATGCATATTCCACTGCCTCCTTGAGACAACTTGGGTATTATTGCACAGATACCTCAACTTCACCTTGCCCGATTGCACTCACCCCACTGTCACCAGCCACTCTTGCCTCAAACACAAAAGCAAACACATGAACCATAACTTTTGTTAGTTATTCATTTATCAATTGAGAAAGCAGTTCTTATTGGAAGTAATTTTAACTCCCTCCCTGACTGGAAAGGAAACAGAATGTGTGAACAACACGTTATTTTTAGGACCAACAGAAATGAATAAAAGCAAACAAGTATTTAATAAATATTTATTTACTTATTGATCTTTAAATCACATAGCCCTGAATGTTTCTTTGAGCTTGGGCAGTAATTATCTGGCTCCTTGATAAAAAGTATATTGATGTGCAAATGGAAGCTTTTCTTCATTTGTTTTATACGTATGGATATTTCACATCATTTTATAGTATGTTTCTACACTATAAATGTATTTTGATATTTAATAAGTCAAGAAGAAACCTATATTACCTGCAGTGATATACTTGTGATAGACCTATACTACCTGCAATTCAATTTTTACTTTGTAAATGCTGCAGACATAAAATAAAAGTTTACATAGCTGGTATGATTATTATTTTTTCCTTACTATACATTAAAATGTTCACTTTTTGTTCCTTGCAAGTTGCTAGATACACACAATATGTGACCTCTATGTTAAATAGTGTTGATTATTTCTATCTTTCTCACCAGTAACACAGAGGGAATAATGTGATGATTTATATGCAAAGCACTGTAAACTTGCCTAGAGCTGTTGAGCAAATGCTAAATGTTTACTAAGAAGATGTCATGTCCCTGAATCTTGATACAAAGCAAGATCATGGAATGAGGTTGTACCTATGGCTATTTGACAATCGAAGCTTTGGAATTCCACTTCACAGTTTTTTTGTTTGTTTGTTTTTGTTTTTGTTTTTGTTTTTGTTTTTAATGAGCTTATAATATGCAAATGCAGGGTCTTGTAGAGCTTATTAGAATTCTGTTAATTTTACTAAATTTGGACATTTTGAATGGATAAAATCAGTGGAACTTACCCAACAAAAAGCTATTGGAGATGCAATGGCTTCCACAAAAGTGTTTTTCTTGTGTGTGTTGTGTCATTGAGCCTCTTCAGTGTCCAAGGCAAGCCTTTCAGTATGCAATGAAATAAATTCTAGAGGAATTAATGACACAGGAGCATAGGCTGGATTTCTCTTGATGTCAACAAAACAGAGAATTAAGTGTTTTCTATTCCATGGACATAGTTAATCAAATATATCAAAATATATCAATCTTGAAAATTAATGATAAAAAGGAGAATTAAGGGGGAAAAAAGACTATAATGTTCAGTATTGTAAACATAGAAAATCTTCCACACTTGTGCATTCACTATAGAACTAAATTTGTTTTGTCCTTATAGCTTATCCGTAATGATTAACTAAAATTGCGTCAAAAGCAGACATTCTGTGTTGTCTGATTCATCTCTCAAATTATCCTGTCTCCCAAAGCAAGAAGCAGCTGTGCATCACACTCAAGGACATCCTGCATCCCGTATACCTCTCTCATAGCATCCTGTTTCACATGATATATTTACCTATATAATGCCCAGCCCTCAGGTGATCAGAGAGGCAGCTGGGCCTTTACCCTTTGTTTCCCAGTCAACGCCTTCCAAAATAAAAAGCATTCTTTTAAGTGCTGTCTGGTAAGTGTGATTGGTAAACCTATAGCAGTGAGCACTTGGACCCTCATAGGTCAGGGATTTCTAAGTTGGCCTCTCCCGTGTTGGCTGATGGTGAAGGGAAATCCTATGGCACACATTCATTACCAAATTTTTGGCGCCCAATGTGAAGCCAAGAGCTGCTTTACAGCTTGGGTGGTCTATGGGGAAAAGAAATTTCTGCCTCATTGTCCAAGCAGCTACTTGACCCTTTTTAGACAAAGGATATGATAAGGAATTCCCAGTTTCCCTGGACACCCCCAACTACTTGTGCTTGGATAAATGAAAGTCACCTATAAAGGAAAGCATTGTACTTTCTCGTCCAGACAGGTGAGTCATTTTTGTATCCCCCACTTGGGCAGTTGTATAGTATTTGAAGAATACTGATTGCAGTAATCTGCCCATACTGTTATAAGGACTCACTCAGGGTTCATTTGAAAGGCCTGTTTGGAAGTGTAGTATTTGAGTTAAATAGTACTTTGGTAAATGTGTTGTTTGTGAAAGTCGATCTGGGAAATCAACCATCTATCCTGGTAAACAGTCCTCTAGGATGCATGTTACAAAATTGATTTGAGTATAGCTATGAGCCCATGAAAAAGAAGAATATGATTTTATTTTGTAATAATGCATGGCCTCAATATGAACTGGGAGATCAAGAGAAGTGGCCTGTGAATGTAAGTTAAGTATACTACAATTCTGCAATTAGATCTATTTTGTCATAATCAGGGTAAACATGATGAGACTCCATATGTCCAATCTTTTATGTTGTTGTATCAAAGTGAAACAGATCAGGAAAGTTGTAAATTGTTGATGCACAGGTTAGAGGAGTTCCAAAATAAGCAAAGAAAAAAACAAAAACAAAAACAGATTTTGCTTCCACATCTGGATCTTTTAGATGAATGGCCCTTGCCTCCACATCTGGTGGAGTGAGCATCTGAGAAAGGGACTCCCCCACCTTCCATCCCTATTACCCTCTCAGCTCCTCATCCTTTCCCTATCTGAGCTTATTTGCCTGATTCAGTTCCTGGACCCATTCTTAGCCCAGCCCCCATCTTGATTCCAGTGTTGACAGGGGATCCATAGAAAACACAACACAGCCGCCAACTAATGAGCCCAAGACTGCTATGCTACTCCTAATCTCCCCTACCTTACCTGGAGTTTCTACTGAAAGGAAAAGAACCTGGCTCAGCTGAGACATAGTCTCCCTTCTGTTACCCCAGAGGGTACTTGATTTGGCCAGGGGCCCTCTTCTGCAATAGGGCTATACTCCTTAAGACAAATAGGTAGATTAAATTAAGATGGGCGACCAGTCAGAATGATGTGGGTATACAGTCCTTTTACTACCTCACATCTTTAAAATTGGAAAGAAATAGCCCCACTTATCAAGAGGACCCTACTAAAATGACTGAACTCTTTGAGTCTATTTTTACCACCCACTGCCCTACTTGGGCAGGCATACAGAATCTTCTTACTGTCTTATTGACCTCAGAGGACCACTGAGTAGCACTGGAAAAAGCCAGGAAGAAAGTCAACTGACAACATGCCAAGGACCCCAATGACCTGGTAAGAGACAGTGCCAAAGAAGCTGTCTCCTACTGCAATCCCAAATGGGACCTCAACAATAGTAATCAAGGTAAGATACATTTTCGTGCATGCATACTGGTGGGATTTCAGAAAGGGATATCTGAAATCAAAAGTACATAGATTAAGGCAAGAATTTAATGAAAATCCATCTGCCTTTCTGGAATGGATTATGGAGGCTTATAGTAAATGCACATATGTGGCCTGAAAATACCTTATTGCTTAATATAACCTTTACAAGACAAAGTTTGTCCGATATTCAACAAAAACTGCAAAAATGGGAGGGCTAGGGTTAGCTCTGCCAGTGTAAGTACATAAAGTATTTGGGATTTGAAATCTCACAGGGGCAAAGAAATCTATTGCCCAGAAGACAGGAAGCCATTTCGAGTAATTAGGACCTGTGACTGTAGGAAGGCCCACCTGTTTGCAATTGGTGGCTGCAACTTGCTACGTACTCCAAGAAGCTGAAAAGTTTACCCTGGGTCAGCCCATTACTGTGCACACTGTACACTATATGCTCCCGTCTTAGACTCTAACTCACAGACAAATTCAGTGGGTTTTTGGTAATTTAGGATTTTTAAAGACCATTTGTGGGAATCCATAAACATTGCCTTCACTCCATCTTTAGACCCTCTGAGCACTCTCTCAGGAGTTGGACCATTGCTATTCTGGGTTTTTAAGCTCTTCTTGCTGGTGGGTGGGGCAATTTGGGTACATAGTATACTTTGGTCTATGTATTCGAATTAAAATGCTTTTCTGCTAGTGAGTGGGCTGGTTGTTAGCAGGTTTGATTTATTTTTCCTGCTGTTGATTGTTACTAGTGGTATTAACTTTTAGAGTGTGTGCTGATGATATTAATTTATTTTTAATATCCCAGATAGAGATATGACCTTTAACTAATCTCAAGAGGGTTGTTGTGATTTAATTTTTTTCAGTCTAACCTTAAAAATGGAGTTGATATTCTTTTAGGTCAATACCCCTTAGTAAACCTGAAGCAAGTGTTTTCTCTTGCACATATTAAAAGTTAAAAGGAAGTGTAGATGGATTTGTGCCACAATAAATATATTTAAGGTCAATTGCTGCAGACTGTTAAAAGTGTGGCCACTGACCATTTGATATAGGATGATATTTTTGAGAATACCATAATCAAGAAATCACCAAGATCATGAGGCCATTATCATGTACTGCCTCATTCCTGTGGTTTGTAGACTAGCACAGACTAGTACATCCTGAAGACTTTGGAAACACAGTGTTTTAGTCCGTTTTGTGTTGCTATAACGGAAATACCTGAGACTGGGTAATTTATTAAGGAAAGTGGTTTATTTGGCTTGCAATCGTGGGACAGCTGCATCTGGCACGGGCCTCAGGCTGCTTCTACTCATGGCGGAAAAGCAGCAGGCAGCCAGCAGGTACAAGCAGATCACATGGCAAGAGAGGAAGCAAGAGAGAGAGAGGAGATGCCAGGATCTTTTAAACAACAATCTCTTACAGGAACAAATAGAGTGAGAACTCACTCATTAATTCCCCCTCCCCCAGGGACAGCATGAATTCATTCATAAGGGATCCACCCTCACGACTCAATCAGTTTCCAACACGGCCACACTGGGGATCAAATTTCCACATGAGTTTTGGAGGGGACAACACATCCAAACTCCATCACATAGCCTCTTCACTCAAGGTGTAGGTTTCAACACGCTTACACGGTATTGACAATTTCGAAGTTCTGGCCAATAGTCATTAAGATGTTGGTGCTAATGGCATTTTCATAGTTTCTTAAGTTTACCCTGTGAAAGAGACAATTGCTGTGGACAAGCCTGTTGACACAAGGATTGCCTAGAAGGGGAAGAGGATTGCATATTGCCCTTAGAGCACCCGTGGAAGAAAACAGAGAGTATATATTGTTGTACAGCTACAGAAATTTAATCTATCTCTGACCAAATGAGGCATGTTGGAAATCAAAGAAGAGAGAAAGTCAACCATTTTTGCTGATTTTGAAGTATAGAGGTAGTGGATTGAATTGTGTCCCCCCCAAACTCCCTGAAGCTTGAATTGTGTCCCCCAAGTTTCATGTATTGGAAACTTATCCCCAACTGAGTGAGAACTCACTCATTAATTCCCCCTCCCCCAGGGACAGCATGAATCCATTCATAAGGGATCCACCCTCACGACTCAATCAGTTTCCAACACGGCCACACTGGGGATCAAATTTCCACATGAGTTTTGGAGGGGACAACACATCCAAACTCCATCACATAGCCTCTTCACTCAAGGTGTAGGTTTCAACACGCTTACACGGTATTGACAATTTCGAAGTTCTGGCCAATAGTCATTAAGATGTTGGTGCTAATGGCATTTTCATAGATTCTTAAGTTTACCCTGTGAAAGAGACAATTGCTGTGGACAAGCCTGTTGACACAAGGATTGCCTAGAAGGGGAAGAGGATTGCATATTGCCCTTAGAGCACCCGTGGAAGAAAACAGAGAGTATATATTGTTGTACAGCTACAGAAATTTAATCTATCTCTGACCAAATGAGGCATGTTGGAAATCAAAGAAGAGAGAAAGTCAACCATTTTTGCTGATTTTGAAGTATAGAGGTAGTGGATTGAATTGTGTCCCCCCCAAACTCCCTGAAGCTTGAATTGTGTCCCCCAAGTTTCATGTATTGGAAACTTATCCCCAACTGTGACTGTTAAGAAGGTGGGAAGTCCTGTTATGGTAATTGAAAAGTGGAGCCTTAAAGAGATTGGGTTGTAGGACCGTGCAGTAGTGAATAGATTAAAAATGGTGCTCAAGGCTGTGGTTCTGAGGGCTTTAAAAGAAGAGGAGAGTCTGTCTCACTCTCTCTGCTCTCTCTGTTTCCACCACCTTGCAATGTGAGACCCCCGGGTCACTGTTGCCACCACCAGTTGGACTTTGGACTTCCCAGTCTCAGAAACTGTAAGCAATAAATGTCATTTTCTTTATAAATCACCGAGTTCCAAGTATTTTGTTATAAGCAACACAAATGGACAAATACAATAGACAAAGCTTTCTTTTAAGAGCTGTGAATGAAACTTTTTCTAAATAAGAAACAGTATAGTTGGCACATGCGGCCTACAGCCTGTTGGTAATAAAGTTACCTGAAGCAGGTTGTGCTGGACTTAATCCCTGGTCAACCATAAGTGAGCACTGCATTTTGGCTTTGGATTGTCTGTGGACAAGCTTGCTGAGTTTCTCTACCTAATTCTGAGCACCAGGTCTCTTTTCTTCTAACTTCTGACTCATTGACACTGGGATGAGCACTATTATAAGTGGAGGGTTTGGTGGTTGGGAATGGATAAGGAAAAGTGAAAAGGATATGCAATATATTATTTTATACAATATGTAATGAAGACATGAGCCCAGAAATCTGAACAAATTGCTTTGAATCAAGCTCTAAAACCAAAGTACTAAATATACTTTCATGATAGCTCATGCTCATGAGGCTATCTGGAGAGAGAAAGAGGTCTTTTGACCTCTGGAAACAAAGAAAATATAAGTTAGAAACTACACACTCCCTGGAAGGCATAGTCCACAGGGAAAACTGAATGGATGGATCAGACCCTGAAATGGGCCCTGACCAACCTTTGTCAGTCCAAGTCTTACCTATAGCCCTACTAAGGAAATGGGTGACTCCCAGAAGAAGGACAGATTTAAGTCCTTATGAAATTTTGTGTGGGAGACCATTGACTTGTCAGGCACAGGGGCCTACCAACACTTCCTCTCCAAAAGGATAATTGCTTATAGAAAAGTATGTAAAATAAATTGGAGCTACTTTAAGCTACTTTATATAAGTTTTCTTCTAACAGGTTGGTTTGCCAGACAGATGTCCCTCTAAATGCTATAAAACCTGGTAACCAAGTCCTGCTGAAGACCTGCAGAGAAAAATTTAAAAAAACAAACAAACAAACAAACAAACAAAAAAAACCCAAAAATCAAAAAAACCAGCAACAACCCTGATTCAGAGTTGCAACCAAGATAGGTCAGAACTTATCATGTGCTACTTGTCACCCATTTAGAAGTATAGCTGAAGAGACTCATAAACCTGGGTACTTCTTACCCTAAAGAAGAGATATGATCTAGGTAGTAGGTGGCTGGGAAGTCCAACACATTGCAGATTCAAAAATTGAAATTTACATGAAATTGATTAATATTATTGTATTTCTTTTCCTGCAGATTAGCTAGGCCTGGAAAGACAATTTTTCAGGATGAATCTCTCAGACCCTAGCTACCTCTGGTAATCTCTACCACTGTTGGATATGTCATCCAAAAACAGTTGGTTTTGGACAATCATGCCCTGCTTCCATGTAAAGAGGTAGGGAAAAACTTAACTGGGATGTCTGAATAGCTGATTAGGTTCAATTGACACAATTGAAGGTAGGTCCCTATGCCAAACCTCCCTGTGTGTATCTGACATCTACTAAAGGACATCCCCTTTTGTATGAAAATAGAAAATGTCATAATTTTTAAATAATGGGAACTCACTATAAAATCAACCTCTGGGTTCTGAAAGGGATATCCATTGACCCTTTGTGGGTTTTTGTTTGTTTATTTATTTTTTGTTTTTATTATTTTTATTGACATATACATTATTACAATCATACTTATTTTTTATGCCCCTTGTCTGCTCTTTTCTCTCCACCTCCCCCCTCTAATAACCATAGGTTTGTTCTCTCCATCTTATAGATTAACTATTCCTCCATTGGTTTGTTGCCTAGATCATCTGTCCAGTACTGAGACAGGTGTGACAAAGTCCTCCCCGATTATCATAAATCAGATGCTTTTTCTGTTATTCTGGAGTGTGCTTTATGGAGAGAGAGGCCTTTTTTTTTTTTTTTTTTTTTTTGTATCTGCTGATGCCTCTCCTTGTGTCAGTGAAGTTTAGAGTCTGGTGTGCCATTGCATGGTGGCTGTGACTGCTGCTATGGAGACTGCCACTTTTGCAGTAGCCATGGCAATTGCAGTGGCTATAGATGGCTATCCATGTGAAAACAGTGTTTTTTGTGTACTCTTTACCTGGTTGTGGCTGGGTTCAGCTTCCCCCAGCTCCATGCCTCAGGGCCCCAGCAACCCTTTGTAACTTGATATAATGGGCGCACGGTTGGAAAGAGTGGCCTTACAAACAGCATCCTCAGTCCGTAGGAGATGCTGTTACCTGTGCTCCTTCAGGTTTTGTGTGTCTTTGCAGCCAACAAGCATAGCTCTAGGCCTACGAATGCATAAGAAAGGAGGGGAGAGGAGATTCAGGACAACATTATTGGGATATATAGTAACCCTTGAAGAAATTCATTTGCCAGCTCAGAAATTCTGCATGGGATTCCTCAGAATTCGATGACCCTGTACAGCAGGAAGTAGCTAGACAAGATGTTTGTGACTTCATTACTTCCCCAAGATTGTGGAACTTACTAACAGAAGGGGGAAATCTGAAAACGTAGGAAAAAACCTGTACACTCATGTATACACTATAGAACTAACTTTGTTTTCCCTTTATAGCTTGCCCAAATGATTAACAAAGACTGTACAGAAAGCAGATATCCTCATACATCTCTAAAAGCATCCTGTTTTGCCCAACACATTTACCTATTCAAACCCCAGTTGACCAAGGAGGCAATTGGGACTTAACTGTCTGTCTCCCAGTCGACATATTCCAAAATAAAAAAGTCTTTCCTTTAAATTCTGTCTGGTGAGTGTGATTGGCAATCCTATAGTAGGAAGCATGACCGACTTAGTTGGAATTGCCCTAAGTTGGTCTCTCATATGTTGGCTGACAGTGAAGGGGAATACTATGGGACTAATTCATTACTAGTATGAAGCAGGGGTTATTAGTTTTAAATTTGGGGGAGAGGGGTGTGGGCAGCAAGGGATGTCAGGCTATGCATGATTCACATTCCCAAGCCCAAAGTACTGATTCCTGGTAGAACTAGGAGAATGTGACATATTTATGCGTAAAAAGCTTTTCATAAATACAGAATCTGACTATATTTAAAAAAATCAGGTCAGATATTAATGGAATTTCTTTTAGGAAAGAGAAGATGGGCAAATTTTATTTACATAATTTACCTAATCGTATATTATTTTAAAGGTGAATACTTAACGTTTTGGGGTGAACCATAAAACACTTCTATCGATATTTTTCTTTATTTTCTTCAGTTATCAAAATTAAGTTAACCTACATATCATCCTTAATTTTATTATTTACACACTTTTATTTTATTTTATTTTTCCTTTTTGTCTTTTTTCGTGTAGTGCGCCACCGGGCCGGCCCAACACACTTTTATTTTTAACACTAGTCATTGTCTAGGAATTCGCTGTTTTTCTCCACTTCAAGATTTCCCAGCTGGCCAAAGGTGGGAGTAGGATCACATTTCTGATCACTTTGGTGTCTTTTTCCTCTGCAGAAGAAAAGGGCCAGGCAATCACTGAGCTCTGGGAAGAACTTCTTACTGTCAAAGGCATACGTAGATCTGTAGATTCTCTCTCTTTGGAGTCAGACACCTTTAGTAGACTTTTTTAGTCCTGCTGGAGGTGACTGTCTTATTTTGACAGGGTACAGCAACCTCACTTGTGGTGATTCTAGAATGTTAACACACATAAAATGTTGCAATCAGAACTACAAAAGAAGGCACTCCCCTATACCTATATAAAATTTACTGTTTTATGATCAATACAAATGAACCATTGTAAACACTGAAATTAAGTACACATATCAAATGTATGCTTTAATTTAGTTATTTTTAAAGTATTCATTATCAAATTTGATA
>NW_007732595.1:111871-112720 GCF_000696425.1 Galeopterus variegatus
ACTTCTTACTGTCAAAGGCATACGTAGATCTGTAGATTCTCTCTCTTTGGAGTCAGACACCTTTAGTAGACTTTTTTAGTCCTGCTGGAGGTGACTGTCTTATTTTGACAGGGTACAGCAACCTCACTTGTGGTGATTCTAGAATGTTAACACACATAAAATGTTGCAATCAGAACTACAAAAGAAGGCACTCCCCTATACCTATATAAAATTTACTGTTTTATGATCAATACAAATGAACCATTGTAAACACTGAAATTAAGTACACATATCAAATGTATGCTTTAATTTAGTTATTTTTAAAGTATTCATTATCAAATTTGATATGCTTAAGTATTAAAATCACATCAATCAGAATCACATCAAAATCATTCATTGATGTCTAGCAAACAAATAAATCATGACTGTTCTCCAGAGAAGCACTACAATTTTCCTGGTAAGGACATATGGCACCTTAAGGATGTCAAGATTCAGCTAGTCCTGAAACACATCTAATCAGCCAACAAATGCAAACAGTAACATAGATATTAATAAATAAGAATAGACGGATAATATCTTTTACATGAATATATGTCTATAAAGCCAAAACTAACATCATGCTTAAAAATTGAAACAGTAAAAATATTACCGATATAGTAATAAGTGAAGCAAAAGTGTCCATTGTCTCCATTACTATTTAACATTGTCCTAGAAGGACTAGCAATTTCAATTACCCAAGAAAAAATAAATGATATCTTCATTGTTAAGAATGAGGAAAGTTTATCTTTATTTCAAATAATAAAACTATGTATCTTAGAAAATCAAAGATAAATGCTGCAAAAATGTGAAAATTTTACCAAGTAATAACAT
>NW_007732595.1:113912-116790 GCF_000696425.1 Galeopterus variegatus
TGGAATTTCTTTTTCTCTGCCTGACTCGTTTCACTCAATATTATTCTCTCAAGGTCCATTTATTCTAACTCACATTTTCTAGATCCCTGCAAATCACCTTAAATGTGTCTTTGGAACAAGGCAGAATATAAATAAGTGAACAATAAAAACCTGTGACAGAAAGACTGAGCATGGCTTAGATTAACAAAAATAGTCAGTATCCCTTCTGCATACCCAAACTATTACAAGCACTAAGAGGCTTTTGGATACGATACATAATACAGTCTTTACATCAATCCCAATCTTTTCCTGAAACACACAACCACAAAGCAGTTCTACAATTGAGGTTGCTTAACATTTCCCCAGTGCTTTGCCATTATATCGACTTTCTATCTGCATGCATAAAATTGATCTTACGGTCAGTTTCCAAATTCTTAATCAAATTCCAAACTCTCTTGACATTAAAACCTTTTATTTTATTATTTTGCTGATAACAATCATCAAGACAAATAAACACAATAAATAAATCAGATCTAGTAAACACATTTCTGCAGTACAGATCTTATTCTAAATACATACCTTCTAATGTATTGACTAATTTATTCTTCAAAGCAGTTCTATGAGATAAGTGCTGCATTTCTTACTATTTTACAGATGAGAAATTCCAGGCATAGAGAGGTGATGTAAATTCTGAAATCAGTTAGTTAATTGTGGAGCAAGATTTTATGACAAGCAGTCTGATACTAGAGCTTTCACTTCTTTTTTTTTCTTTTAAACTTCTCAATATACATTGCAGTTGATTTTCGTGTCCCTTAACCCATTCCTTTCCCCCTTCTTTCCCCCCCAAACTACATCATATCTGCTCACTTGTCTTAACAAGTTCAAAGAATTGTTGTGATTGAACGGATACCTATACCCCGATGTTTATTGCAGTACTATTTACAGTAGCCAAGAGTTGGAACCAGCCCAAATGTCCATTATCAGATGAGTGGATAAGGAAACTGTGGTATATCTACACAATGCAATACTACTCTGCTATAAAAAAAATGAAATACTGCCATTTGCAACAACATGGATGGACATAGAGAAAATTATATTAAGTGGAACAAGTCAGGCACAGAAAGTGAAATACCACATGCTCTCACTTATTTGTGGGAGCTATAAATAAATAAATAAACAAACAAATGAATGAACAAACAAATGGTGTTGGCGGATGAAGACACAAGAAGCTTACACTTCTAACCACCCTATTATACTGACTAACCAAGGATAAATTAGTAGAAATAACTCTAAGAAGATAAGATATTTTAAGTGAATTTGAAAACTGAACTATGTAATGTATATTATATGCTACAGGTTTATTACCTTAATGAATACATAGAGTAACTCAGCATGCTATAAAGCATTAGTTAATTAATGGATATGACATTAGGAATTAAGAGTACTATTCATCATTTGTTAAGTATTTATTGTGCTCCAATAATTTTTAACTTATTTAGACCCATATATCTTTTAATATATTAAATCATACTAAAACATGGAATTCTTAATCTTCATATTTAGAAATGAAAAACTTGAAGCTAAGGGTAGTTTAATGGCATTTTTCTCCCCTACAGGATGTTTATATCCATTTCCTTTTTACGAGCTTGTCACCTCTTAACTTAATTCAGCATATACTATTTTTTTCCTTTATCTGGTAGGAGCAAAGATTAAAATGAAAATCTGTGTATGCTGACTACTGTTCTCAAATAAGTATTAAAAATTAATTTTTATTTTTTCTCAGAAAACAAAATAAAATTTACATCAGTGCACAAATAAAGCATGTGACCCTTGCAAAGTTTCTGTGATACATCTCCATTTGAAAACTCTTTGTAGGTGGCTCCTAGAAATGGTTACTAAACACCAACAGGATGCTTTCCAACTAATGTCATTTCACATAAAGAACAGAATTACAATTACTTGTCATCTCTGACTATTGTCATTTCTAGAGAGAGATTCTGTAAGCAATTATAGCAACCCTTTCTCATACTGGACATGAATGAAACCTTCTGTGTCTAGTAAGTCCATATTTTAGAGTTTCAGATTTGATCAGATATGTGAAAATACATACTAAAGACTTAAAATTTGTGTTATAATATCTATTTTTTTAAAGCTAGGAATGGTTCTTATTAAGAAAATCTGAAGTAACCCAGTCAAAGAAGTCTTTCCTGATTTAAAATGTTCCAAAGTTCTATACCCAATGTTACACAACTAATATATGGCTGAGTCAAGTTTCTAAAACTCACAATGACACATTTTTAAATAAACACGTACCATTAATAACTCACTTCATGTTGAACTATAGCTAACTCAGTTCTCCTCTTGTAACTTTATTTTATTTACTTTTTATTTACTTTTATTTAAAGTTTGGGGTACAGATCAGGTGATCTGAGGTGCAACATTTTGTAAGTCTATATTTTATGAGTTTATATGAACATCCCATTCTTTACCTCTGACAGTCAATCAATGCTTTATATGTCAAAAGTCCACAAAATAATCTCCTTATAAATAAATATTACAAGGGTGTATTTCAATCTATTGTTATGAAATCTGAATTAACGAACTCCAAAAGTTCTGTGCTGTATAATTTTTATTTCTATGCTCAAGAAACACTTATTTCCCACAGTAATTTCACACTCTGCCTTTCACCTCTTTTTCACAGTGAAATCTTTCACCTTTACTGGGACCAATGGGTACATTTCATTGTTTCCTTCTTTTCTGGGTGAAAATTTAAAATAAGTATTATTTAAAATTATAGTTCGCTCATCAACTTTTAAATGACCTTTCCCATATCTTCGAAGGTGTTTTGATAATATTTGGTAAATATTTATATCTCCAGGGCCAATTGACTGATGGTAGG
>NW_007732595.1:117027-119226 GCF_000696425.1 Galeopterus variegatus
ATTATTTAAAATTATAGTTCGCTCATCAACTTTTAAATGACCTTTCCCATATCTTCGAAGGTGTTTTGATAATATTTGGTAAATATTTATATCTCCAGGGCCAATTGACTGATGGTAGGCAAACAATAATGATTTGGTAGAGAATGGGATGAAATGAGAGATGGTCATTGTGCAATGTTTCTAAAAGAGTATTTTTCCAAAAAAAAAGCAAAGAAAGGGTTTGCGATCATATCTGTTTTACAACACAGGTCCCCTATTGATTAAATTTGAAGTTATATTTAATAATATATCTTTCTCTTTACATATTAGTGAAAATGAAAAACAAAAAACCACTAAAAAATATTTTTGAATGGTTAAGGTGAAGTATTAAATAAAAATAAAGGACATTTTTAAGCTAGAAAAGTTATGTAACAGAGGCACGCTTCCCAGTTAGAAATTTACTTTTTCACCAATAAACACCATGAATCTTTGCAGTTCTTGAGTTTCCCATACAATATGTATCAGTATGAAAAATACTTTTTTTCATGGTATTTTAAAATATATTTTTCTTAGCAAAACATTTGGAAAATACATTACAAGCAATTATTTTGTAGTTCAAGCAACGTTAAGTCCAGAAAATTGAACGCAACTTGAACTAACCATAATAACTACAACAACAAAACTCATTTCTTAGAGAAACAAATTACTGTTTGCACATGAGACAGAACAGAAAGCAAAAAAGGAAACAAGTTTAGCCTTAGCCTTATCCAGAGCTATTGGTGCCCTGTCTGAAAAAAATATTTATCTGCTGATTGAACCATGGGCTGACAATTCTATAGCTTTTCTTTTCTTTTGAGTCTAAATGAAGTAAGCTAAACAGTAGGTGTAGCATAAAGGGGTAACAAGGGAAACCGGATGATTTTAGCAGAGCTTATGACGCTAAAGGGTGCTGCCTAAGTTGAAACTTGATCAGTGTTATTTTCCCTTTGTAGAATTTCATAGGGGTCGAAGTAATATAAACAAACCCTCAAAAAACTCTTGTTTTGAACCAGTTGCTTTGTACAACCCATAAAGTTAATCTTATTTCCAGTCTGAACAATTGGCCAAAGTGTATTCATTATCTGAATAAATTAAGTTGACGTTTCTTTGCATTTTCTAAAATTTATTAATATTGGTTAAATAATGAGGTTCTTTTCCCTTAAATAGGGTTTCTAATAAAATTTCTTATCTAGGATATTCAATCCAGATGTTCCTTTTTATCTTTCTGAATGCTGTCTGTAATTTTCCTTCTTACCTTTGAAATACTATTCTTTTTTTCCCCTTTCTCTTTAATAGGAACACTGCTCAAATAATTTTATTAAATTTTGTTAACATGCCAACTTCGAAGGGCTCTTCATAATTTCCAAACATCCTTGCAACACTTACCTAGCATTCCTGTGTATGTTTGTTTACATGTATGCGTATTTATATATATATGCATGTATGGTATTATGCATGCATATACAATATATATAATATATACACAGATATTATAAATATTTAATGGAAAGATTTGTATTGTATTTGAATTCTATTTTTTATGGACACTTTGAAGTACCTCATATTTCACATATATATATTTATTGATAAATTATTATATACACATATAATACAGACAGACATGAACACACATATGCATAAAGCATTGATTATTGATATAGGTGTTTTAAATTATTTTATTTTCTCTAAATAAAGCCCATGTGAGGTAAAACATTATTTATTCCTCTAACACATACGAGCACAGTTTCAGTGATTTCTTGTTCTGATTATAATTAATTTTTGTAAGTCAAGCACTCATCCTACTACATATAGCTTTACTCCAAAAATCTTTATATGGTAAGTAAAATCAATCTTCTTGGCATAATTTTATAGAAGAGCATATGGGAAAATATAAATATTAGCAGTCCTTAGAGTCCTATAGTAAGGTTGATATCTGAAACTAGAACACAATATGTCTAGCTTTCAATTTCAGGGAGTGCCATTACTTTCCACAATAACTACATGTATGGAAATAGATTTTGTGATAAGCTATGTGAACCTATAGATCGTCCAAGTCACCGAGTATAGGTACCAGTTCTGGAGCACCTGCCATGGCCAGTTCCAGAAGACTTGTCATGGGTCTAAAATTTAGATTTGATTTAAATTGGTTTGCTCTCATTTTCAGTTTAAAATGGACACTCT
>NW_007732595.1:119930-124159 GCF_000696425.1 Galeopterus variegatus
CTAAAATTTAGATTTGATTTAAATTGGTTTGCTCTCATTTTCAGTTTAAAATGGACACTCTTAACTCATAGATAATTCTGGATAAATACTAGGAGAGAAAAGTCATCTTTTTAAAATCTGTTTTGCAATGGAAAAAATGGGCTTCGTGTTCAGAAACAAAAATTTAACAAACTAAACTTATTCATTATTTAAGGTACAGCTAAAACAATGAAGTATTTATGAGCATACCTTCTTAGGCTCACTGAGTTTGTGAAGAATTCAGTTAGGAACTGCTCCTAGCATCCAGTGGGAGTTTAAGAGAGAACTCTAACTTTGTGAGTATAAAGGCATTTATTTCAACAGAAGGTAGAAGTTAAACTTCTATAGTGTATGTTAGAGAAAATTTCAATTGGCCAGAATTGGGATGAAAGGAGGGCTTTCATGAATTTAATTCTCCAGAGAATTAAGAGTTCATATAATATATCTTTTCTTGAAAGTATTTTAGATTGTTTGAGATTACTTTACAGCTGTAGGTCAACTGACACCAATGAATGTGCAAATTTTTGAGGATGAGGGTCAGAATTCCAGGTGGACATTTGAATATCATACTGGAGTTGGAGTCATGACCAAAGAACAAATCTATTTTGTGCCTTGAGAGTGGTTACTTGCCCCTGGAGACATGCATTTTTACAATATATAAAATAAAATACATTGATCCAGAAAATTCTTAGGATTGTTCCTGGCACTAACATACATGANTAAAATAAAATACATTGATCCAGAAAATTCTTAGGATTGTTCCTGGCACTAACATACATGACTTTCTAATTTCACTTTATTATATGAAAAGGAAAAAGTGACTTTGAGCAACATGAAGAAAAGATAATATTGTTAACAGATATGGTTTACGATTTCTGAAAACCTGGACTGAGAAAATCTCATCTAGAAACGAGCATCTTTGGAACATATTAACCCATGGATAGTTTAATCTTCTGTCTGGCAAATTCAATCCTATCTAAAAGGCTGAACTAAACTACTGCAGCTCATGAAGAAATTATTTTGAATAACTTGAACTAGGAAGGAGAATATGAAGAAAGCTTTTATTTAAAACATTCTAATACCATTAGCTTCATTGTGGGAAAAATGAAACTGAAGGATCTAATGTGAAATTAATGTTAATGTATGGATATTTTTCAGAATAATAGACTCATCCAGAGAAAATTATAAGAACAGTGTCTGTGAAGGTCTTTTAATGTAAGAAAATCACATTTTGGAAAACTTGGAAGCTATTCTTTAGGAAAGATAAGTAAAGAAACCCTCTATTCAGCTACTTAAACTTATTTAAGGACATTTTTTCGTATTTTTTTTTTTAAGAACAAGATGCTTTATGGGATTTGTTTTTTCCTATATTTACACTTAAATTTTAGTGCTGATTCTTAATATGTTAAAATATGTCTTATAGAATTAGTTTGGATATAAAATCTGATAGTAATCTGAAAATAATTTGATAAAAATCTAATAATAAACTATATATAATCTGTCCCTTGTTTCTGAGAATAATCAAGTGCTTTATGAGTTTGAATGGGAGTTTTAATATTCCCTTTAAAACACGTGAAGAAAGAAGATGTAAAACATGTTTACTTGGCTTTTTATTGTTGTTTTTTTCTTCCAACTGCTACCAATGGAATCATTAAGATAGGAGAAAGTGCAATACAATGAAGAAAAATTAGAGGATATTTCTCTGGCCAAATAATGGAATTAAAAAGAAGCTGAAATCACCTGNGGAAAGATAAGTAAAGAAACCCTCTATTCAGCTACTTAAACTTATTTAAGGACATTTTTTCCTATTTTTTTTTTTTTTTAAGAACAAGATGCTTTATGGGATTTGTTTTTTCCTATATTTACACTTAAATTTTAGTGCTGATTCTTAATATGTTAAAATATGTCTTATAGAATTAGTTTGGATATTAAATCTGATAGTAATCTGAAAATAATTTGATAAAAATCTAATAATAAACTATATATAATCTGTCCCTTCTTTCTGAGAAGAATCAAGTGCTTTATGAGTTTGAATGGGAGATTTAATATTCCCTTTAAAACACGTGAAGAAAGAAGATGTAAAACATGTTTACTTGGCTTTTTATTGTTTTTTTTTTTCTTTCAACTGCTACCAATGGAATCATTAAGATAGGAGAAAGTGCAGTACAATGAAAAAAAATTAGAGGATATTTCTCTGGCCAAATAATGGAATTAAAAAGAAGCTGAAATCACCTGGGTTCCCCACTTTATAGTAAATTTGTTTGCAAGGAGAAGCATTTTGCCCAAATTTCAATAGTGTTAATAGCCTAGCAGAAATTCAAACAAAATCTGATCCAAGTCTTCATTCTGTCAAAGCACGAAATGTTCTCAACTTCTTAAAATTGCATACAACCATGTTTTGAGCTGTAGTAGATTGCCTGGTAAATCAACATTAGCAATATGCATCTTCATTATAAATATTAAATCCCCTACTTAGAGTCACTTTTCTGTCTAAATAGAAAATGTTGATGTCTACATAACATGTCTTACAAGGGGCCAAAGACCTTCTTCCCAAACTTTTGCCTATGACTTATAATAAAACCAGATCTCATCAGTAACTCATGTTTTTAACAGCAGTATTAAAACCACTGTCATTATGTAAAGGCAATAGCTTGCATGAGTACAGAATTAATTTATGAATAATATTGATGGAAATTATTAATCAGATTATTTGGTGTCAGAGAGCAGAACTATAGGGAATGATACATAGGGAAGGTAAGTTGTGGATGATCAGAATATCTCTGGTAAGTACTTTATACCACTTTTTATCAGGTATACTCATATTAATATTTTAATAAATGCTGAAATTATTCTTTCCTACTAGTCTAGTACTGACGCTTGAAATTTGCATAGTCAGAGATTAATTCATTGCAGAAATATATTGCCATTTTCAGTAAGTTTCCTTTGTGAATTTAGAGTGAGCACTACATGGAACTAGAAATTAAAATAAACTAGAACTGGAATATAATTCTGGATCTGCTACTAATTCTCACCAGTTATTTAGAAATTGTTTGAACTTTTGAAAATGAAATTTCCTCTAATATAAAATGGAGAAGATAATACCTAATTACTTAGCTAGTATTAAAAATAAGTATGATAATGTAAAAATGTACTTAATAATTATAACAACATTGCTAGGCAATGTGTATGGATTTCCTCCAATCATTATTAAATAGGCACTATTATGATTTCTATTTCTCTTAGGGTAAATAACATTTTTTGGGTGACACAGCTAATAAATTACAAAGCCTAGAAATATAGCCAGTCCCATCTGACTCCAAGCTTGGTACATTTAATCTCTGTGTCATATCTTTTCTTACAAAGACTGAAAAAGTAGGTTCTAAATAAGTGAACAGGGGAAAAATGTGGTCTGAATCATCCTTTGAACCAGAAGTCTCCACTGAATAAAAGCAGAAAATCTGGTAAAGAATCCCTTGCCTTGGTATGAGTGACATGCTTAGAAATTATAAATGAAGTAAACGTCTTAATTCTCAATAACTTCTGGGATCTAAATTTTGCTAATTTAGCTAAACATTGCTAAATGTTTCAACTTGGCAAAAAGTAATCAGGTCCTATCACAGCTCATATATATGGTTTTTAACTGGGCATAATCCAGATAAATATCTCAAGCTTTAAAATAATATTTTAAAAAGAACAATATGTAAAAAAGATTTGCATAGACCTTAATCAGATTTTAAAAAAAAGAATGTGGCTCAAAGAGGATGGTATGTGCTATAGTTATGAATCTGACTGTGACTATGTAAATAATTGATAAATGGAAAGAAAGAGAAAATGAATACAAACCCAGCCCAGTCTCCTAAAGATGACTATGTTAAGCTTGGATATGAAAATGAGAAGTATATAAGACAAACTGAGTATCACATATTAGAGGAGAAAGACATAAGAGTTGCGGGAATATCTAAGGATTGTGACTAGAAAGCTTAAACCCATGTGAAAAATGCTGAGGAGAATATTGAAAGGAGGCAAATGAATAAAGATGAGTTATAGGGATGCTATTTGAAGATAATAGTATGACATTAGCATATGTCAAAATTTCATTTTAAAAATATTGAGTGATTGGGCTTAGGAAATAAACATACGAAAGAGATATATGGAAAGGGATTAGTCATTAGTGAACAGCTACTCTTTATCAGGTTGTTTATTATATATGA
>NW_007732595.1:125054-126660 GCF_000696425.1 Galeopterus variegatus
AATGAATAAAGATGAGTTATAGGGATGCTATTTGAAGATAATAGTATGACATTAGCATATGCCAAAATTTCATTTTAAAAATATTGAGTGATTGGGCTTAGGAAATAAACATAACGAAAGAGACATGGAAAGGGATTAGTCATTAGTGAACAGCTACTCTTTATCAGGTTGTTTATTATATATGAGGGTACTTCAAAAAGTTTTGTGGCAAAATGGAATTAAAACATAACACAAATCTTTCTGAACTGTTTGAAGATCCTTTGTGTGTGTGTATGTGTGTGTGCATGTACTCATATATTTATAAATATATGAAATCACAGCAACAAGGCTTGGGTACTATGATTATTTTTATTTTAGGAGGAAGAGGTTCACATAAATTAATTTTCCAAGGTCATACAGTTCTGAGATGCCAGAGTTGATTCTGGGCCTAGTTTATTCTGACTTTCAGTCTTATAATTAGAGGCTTTATGAATTTATCCCACACTGGATTAAGAGCATATTTAAACTAATGAGATAGTACAATAATAGATTGAAATTTATAATAATATCATTTTCCTAGTTGCACATAGACACGGTTTGCAATATCAGAAAATGGAGAGATTG
Source organism: Galeopterus variegatus (assembly GCF_000696425.1). NCBI lineage: Eukaryota > Metazoa > Chordata > Mammalia > Dermoptera > Cynocephalidae > Galeopterus > Galeopterus variegatus. The sequence continues at coordinate 125,658 of NW_007732595.1, forward strand.
ATTTTGCCCTGTGATGAAAGTAAGAGAAGATTTTACAGATGGTGCAGCAGCTGTCAGCCTGCAATCTCAGAATGACCAAAGTCTTCCCCATTTTGTCCAGTGCTTGCTCGCTGAGGCTGTATTAGTGTTTGGTAAGAAATAAGCACTCAGTAACTATTTGTTGGATGAACAAATATATATCTGTTTTAAAGATGAGTAACTCACTGGTATATAAACAGAAAATAGTTTTATTTAAAAAAAATTACCATTTGTATCCCATCCAGACCCAATTCTATCTACTTACTTATTATCTTATGTTTTCAGCCTTTCTCATATAAGAAGTCATATCATGTTGATTTCTAAAACTGTGCTCTGTTTATGTTCAAAGCTGTAATTTTATATACAATTCAAAAATGTTCTTCTCTGTCCCCCACAGTACAAGCCAGAGCTGTGTGTGCAGCTCGGTCAGGGGCAGGGTTACCTACTCTGTTCTTCAGGCAAAGTAAAGGAAAGAGCAAAAAGCAGACAGAGCCATCTTATTTGAATGTTATGTAGAACTTCTCCATTCAGATAGTAATTTTGTACTTGAAGTGAATTGGGAGGGTAGATGAAGACCAAGAGTCCCGAAGTCCAGAGGCTCACCCCTGAGCACCCACAACTAACCACATCTTGCTGATCCCCATATGCTGTCTCTCTCCAGATCCTTCAGTCTCCTGTTCTATAAATATGGGCACAAGGCATCAGGTCTCCTAGTGGAGGTCCAATCGAGGAATAAAATGATGGCCTCTTGTTTCTTAGAAACTCTTTAACCTTTAAATGTGATTGTATTTAGACTCTTATCCTTGGCTTTCAGTAATACAGATACCAATCTCTTATCTCAGAAAGGACAGAGAACGAATGACCACACTACTCCTGCAAAAGGTAGAGCTACTTCCCTTATTAACTGAACATGGGAGTAAAGACATACATTGGTTCCTGAACTGGCAAATTTCTGTAAGACTTGGAGAGAGAGGCTAGCAAGAAC
>NW_007732595.1:127947-129358 GCF_000696425.1 Galeopterus variegatus
TGGGATCCGAACCCTCGGGCGGGAGCGCTGCTGCGCTTCCCAAGTGGCGCACTATCCAGTGTGCCACCAGGCCAGCCCTAGTTTTATTTTTAAAATAATATTTCTGCCCTCTTTTCTTCCTCTGCTCCTCTGGTATTCCCAAAATATGTGTATTGTCTTCTGTGATGGTGTATTATACATCACGTAGGCTTTTCTAACTCTTTTGCTTTTTTTTTTTTTGTCTTTTTTTGTGACCAGCCACACCGTGCTCAGCCAGTGAGCGCACCGGTCATCCCTATATAGGATCTGAACCCGTGGCGGGAGCACTGCTGCACTCCCAGGGCCGCACTGTCCTGAGTGCGCCACAGGGTCAGCCCTCTAACTCTTTTTCATGCACTGTTCCTCTAACTGGGTAATTTCAAATCTCTGCCCTTTGAGTTCACTTTTTCTTTCTTCAGCTAAATAGAGTATGCTGTTGAAGTTTTTTAATGAGTTTTTCAGTTCAGTCATTGTAGTCTACTGCCCCAGTATTTCTGTTTGGTTCTTTATTATGTTTTATATCTCTTTGTTAAAATTCTAATATTGTTTATGCATTGTTTTTCTGACTTTAGTTGTTTATCTATGCTCTCTTATAGCTCACTAAGTTACATTAAAATGATTATCTTGAATTTTTTTGCCATGCAACTTATAGATCTCCATTTCTTTAGGGTCAGTTACTGGAAAATTCTCTTGTTTGTTTGGTGGCATAATGTTTAACTCATGTTTCATATTTCTAGTAGCCTTGCACTGATGTCTGTGAATGTAAAGAAGCAGAAACTTCTTCCAGACTTGAAAAACTGGTTTTGGTGGCAAAAATCCTTTATCTACAGGTGAGTGAAAGGCTGGTAAAGATTTTTTGGATATGATACTAAAAATATAGGAAACAAATGCAAAAATAGACAAATAATATTGCATCAAACTAAGTAGCTTCTGCACAGCAAATGAAACAATCAACAGGGTACATGGAACTTACAGAATGGGAGAAATTATTTACAAATCATATATCTGGTAAAGAATAAATATCCAAAACATACAATGAACTTATAAAACTCAATAGCAACAAAATAAATAAATAAAAATAAGTAAATAAAAAATAATTATAATAACTAAAAGTAAAAAGAAATTAACNTCTTTTATCAAATATAACACTTGTATAAGCATCCAAGTAAGGAGAGAGCAAACATAGCACCTTACATAGAAAGACGCTACAATATTTTATTAAAGAGTCAACAATGGCTAATGCTGTCATAAAGGGAGTGGAAATTGAAAACGTACATAAAATGGAGTAGAAAATCTCTTGATATTCACAAGCTATTTGTCATCTTTGGGCATTATGGATCTGAATATTTACTTTCCTACACAGATTTGGGAATTTTTTAGTTTTATTTTATTT
>NW_007732596.1:0-329 GCF_000696425.1 Galeopterus variegatus
ATTTACTGAAACTTTGTTATGTGGCACATGACTATACTTACTATGAGCTAGGCATTGTTCCGGGTGCTGGAAATACATTAGTAAATAAGACAAATAATCCCTTCCCCTAGTGGGTCATTTTGTTTAGTGAGGGAGATACTACCTATATATAAAAAGACAAATGAATCAATACATAAACACTCTAAAAAAAGATAAATAAGAATGAAAGAACAGAAAGTGGCAGGAGCTACCGTGTATGATAGAAGGGCTGAACAAGACCTCTCTAAGAATAGGACATTTAGGAAGAGAACTAAATAAAGTGAGGGGCAAACCATGTGAATATCCAGTAT
>NW_007732596.1:5503-6443 GCF_000696425.1 Galeopterus variegatus
AGAAGAGAAAGCAAAATTAAATAAGAGTATTTTGTTGGTTTCTGCATATGCTTGTTGTTTTATAGAATGTGAGAAATAGGATGCTTTTTCATCATCATTATCATCAGTAACTTTTATTGAGAGTTTACTGTGTAGCATAGACAGTTTTAATTGCATTGTTTTATTTAATCCTACAATAAACCAGTGAGATACTACTATCTTACCCATTTCACAGAAGAGGTTACTGCAACATAAAGATTAAGTATGTGGCTCACACAAGATCATAAAACTGGTAATTGGTTATAGAGCCATGCTACTCAAGTGTGTTCATAGACTAGCAACCTTGATGTCATCTGGGAGTTTGTTAGAAATTCAGAATCCCAGATCCTACCTCAAACCCACTGAAGCATGATTTGCATGTACACCCATATACCCTGGCCATCTTTACCCATCAAAATTTGAGAAACACTCTTAGAAGACATTTGTTTCTTTTGTCTACCTAAAACCTATTACCCAATCTTCTGATAATGGCACCTGTTTTTTTCAGAAAGTTTGGACTACAACGTCACTATATAATAGGAATTTTTCAGCACCATTATAATATTATGGGACCATGGTCATATATACAGTCCATTATTTACTGAAACTTTGTTATGTGGCACATGACTATACTTACTATGAGCTAGGCATTGTTCCAGGTGCTGGAAATACATTAGTAAATAAGACAAATAATCCCTTCCCCTTGTGGGTCATTTTGTTTAGTGAGAGAGATACTACCTATATATAAAAAGACAAATGAATCAATACATAATCACTCTAAAAAAAGATAAATAAGAATGAAAGAACAGAAAGTGGCAGGGGGCTACCGTGTATGATAGAAGGGCTAAACAAGACCTAAGGATAGGACATTTAGGAAGAGAACTAAATAAAGTGAGGGGCAAACCATGTGAATATCCAGTAT
>NW_007732596.1:6468-7315 GCF_000696425.1 Galeopterus variegatus
TTTGTGGAGGGAGGCAAGTCCATAAACGGAGACTGAGAAGGGAATTTAAGAACTAAGAGAGGGAAGTAAGAGAACTCGAGTGTATTTATCAGAGCTGCTGCTGTTGTTTGTTTTCTCAAAAATCTTACAACAAAACAGATTTATTTTGATGCTCTTGGGTCTACAGGTTGGTTTTACTTCAGCTGACCTTGGCTGGGCCAGGCTGCACCAGGATGGACCCTAGGCCTCTTGATGGTTTCAGGTCTGCTCCACAGGTCTTCATTCTGGGGTCCAGGCTGTAGGGTCAGTAGCTGCTTCTAAAATGCTTCTCTAATGGCAGATCTCTGTAACTCAGGGTGTGAGTGAAAACACACATTGTCCTTTAGGACCTTAGCTTGGAACATATATTCACTCTGCCAGCATTTCATTGGGCAAAGCAGGTCACATGGCTCAGCCTAATGTCAACGTGGCAGGGAAAAATAACTTGACCATTTTAGAAGGAGGTGCTATGAAGTCACATGATAGAGGACTCAGAAGTACAATTCTAATTCGAGGAGGGTTGAAAGAATTAAAAGCAATGACATAATCTACTACATCAGGAAACAGACAGTTTCAACAAGGAGAGGCAGATCAGCGTGCCCAGTTATTGCAGAGGCGTCTAATCGCATAAGGACTGAACAGACTCCATTCCACTGGTCTACAACATTGTATTGCTGGCTTTACTAGAGAATGGTAGGGATGGAGTCTAAAGAATAAATAGCAGGTGAAGAAATGATATAAACTACTCTCCTAAGCCTGGATATTAAAAGAAGAGAAAGCAAAATTAAATAAGAGTATTTTGTTGGTTTCTGCATATGCTTGTTGTTTT
>NW_007732596.1:8726-13542 GCF_000696425.1 Galeopterus variegatus
ATAGGACATTTAGGAAGAGAACTAAATAAAGTGAGGGGCAAACCATGTGAATATCCAGTATTTCAGAGGCTGAGGGAAAGCAAGTACAAAAGCCCAGAGACAAAATATAAATGAATCTTATTCATCTTTTGTTGTCCAAATATATAGCATGAGACTTGGTACCTAGTAGGCACTTAATCAGTATCTTAATTGACTTTCTTATTCTTGTTGAGTACTTTAGTGTAGTTATCAATAAGACAGCTAAGAAAAGAGAGTGGAGGAAGGGTCATTTTGATGTGCTAAGGAATGTCATAAAATCATACACCTGAAAGTTTGAGGGATTCAAGAAATCATCTGATAGATGAGGTAAATATGATATTATTTCAGCAATTATGGAGATAACCCCAAAGAGGTTTGTTTAAGTTTCAATAATTACAAAAGATGAGACTCAAGCTCTCTGACTCTTAGCACAAGATATTTTTACAATGTAGACATGTTTTTAAATTTGATCTAGAAATAGATCCAATTAGGAGCATAAATACCTTATAGACTGGGTTCTTTATTACACCACAATGATCCCAAACAGAGATATTTTTAACTTATTGTTTATTTTTTCCTTCCTGAGCATAAGCAAATTCTACTTGCTTTAAAGTAATGTGTTAATCAATTAGGCATATGGTCCATTATTTATTTATTTTTTGTTTTTTCATTTGTTTATTCATTTAGTGAACAAGAAATTATTGTGTTCTCACTGTGGACCATGCAGTGTGATAGTTACTTAGGCTACAGAGACAATAAGTGTTGACAAAACTAAATGAAAGGTTAAACCATGGAACTACTCAGAGTCTAGAAGCAGAACCACAATATTTTAATCATACTTAAAATTTTACTTCATCTAAGAAGGAGAGAAACAGTATGATGAATAGTGAAACAGAAATATCAAGATATTTGGAATCAAACAGACCTGAATTTCAACACAGCTTCTCAACAGCCTGACAACTCAGGAAAATCAATTCTGAGATTCAGTTTAATCTTATTGAAATGTAGTTGAAGAAAAGTTAAAAACATAACACCTACAAATAAAAGCAAGCATATTTTAAAGATTTACATCATTAATGAGAAAAACTGCAGGTGGTGAAACTGATTCAAAGAAGAATTAGAAGAACAGAGTTTTATATACCTTATCAAGCAAAGCATTCTGAAATAAATTTGCTAAATTAGAGACAAAACAATTTTATTTTATACAGAGCAACAAAACCTTATCCTTTGGGGTTATTTGTCTTCTCTGTTGGATAGAAATCATTATCATTTCTACTGGACAATAATCTACAAGTTGACATGTATTTTCAAAGAATTTGTTCCCTAGCACTAGTGTATAGTAAACCTATCAAAGGACTATTCCCTAAAGAACTAAATAATGTTAGACAATGTCACAGTATGATTTTGAAACTACACATAGTTATTCTTTGCCTTATTTTCAATTTTTAGATGAGTTTTCCTACACTTCCCTAAATAATGAAGTTAAATCAAAATCTCAGAAATATTATGCAAATTAAAGGCAACTCAATGCCTGGTACATAAAAAATGCTCAGCAAAAGACAGCTAAGTGTCTGATTACTAGACTTTCTCCATCTCCCTTTGTATAACTTCTTTGTACTATTACAAAATTCCAAATGGAAGGTATTGTGGAAACAGCAACAGTGGAAACAAGTCTGGATGTGCATATTTCTCCACATCTCAGTGGATGACAAGAAACAGCATACAACCCAGCAAGACACCCTCAACAGTAAGGGGCTACTTTGCCATGTGGTTTGAGACAAGTTGCTCCTAATAGAAAAGAGCGTAGAAAGCTAACCAAGTAGTATTGATTTAGTGAGGCCTGTTAATGTAGTTCTATTTATTGGTCATATTCTTGCATTTCCAATTACTCCCCAGGTACTACTAAAGCAGCTCTGTTGGAAAGCCCCATAAGTACACAACACCATCTTCAATTGGTTTTAATATGTAAACATGGCACAATTTAAATATTTCTTCTGCACAGATACTTTTTTCCTCTTTATTACAAATAAATTACTCAGCTCACAAAATTATCTGAACAGTAAGTCACAAATAAAGAAGCATCATTATTTGCTGGTTGAAGAGATAAGCAGTTAAACATCTAAAGGTGAAGTGGAGGACAATTAACATCCCAGCCCACTCAATTATCATACAATGCCCACTTCTTAGAGAATTAGAGCTATTACAATCTGCTCCTATGAATAAATGAGTATTTTAGCTCTCAGAGGGTAATGCAATAGCCTTGAAAGTAATCTTTTTATGAGAGTGTGGCTTTATCAGTTATAGTTTAGAGTCAGGATAAACACTGACTATGTATCGAATTATAATGACTGCTGGAGGGTGCTTGCATTTGGGTTTTCAATATTATTAATTTTGCAGTTTTACTCTTCTTGTCTAATATCCTTTGTGAAATAAGTCTTGGCAAAAAGACTCTAGCTTTGCTTTTAATGCTATCTTCCTTAGTGAATTTTAGCAGCAAATAAATTAAGTTGTAAAAACTGCCCAAAAGGAAATATTTTCTAAAGGACTCATGGCACATTGTTTTTCAATGTAAATGGATGCCTAGGACAGCATGGTCTCTCCGATACTTAACCATGTTGAAAACACTTAAGAGCAGCTTAGGCAGAGCTTCAAAGTGAAAGAAAAACAAAAGAGAACACACAGTGTGTTCTCAGTCTCTTGCAATGTAGGGAGAGGCATTTTGTTTATTTGCGATGTTTAACGAAAATCTTTCTGGGACATTTTGACCCAGTTTTTTGAATCTTTATCAACTGAGTTGCTGATTTCCTCTCCAGCTGCCAAGGTTCAGAAGGTTTTTTCTTCATTTGACCAGCAGACAAAGGCGAAACTAAATACATGATAGCTTTAGAGAAGACTAACTACAAAAGAAAGCCTTAGAGGGCCCCAAATAGTGGACCATATGTGAAATCAAATGGGCCAGCCATTAGCATCAGCTGTGAACATATTGCACCAACTGGGAATGAAAATAAAACATTCAACTACCAACTGTTATAATCTGTAAATAGTCAAACTAATTCCTGTGGGCTCCCAAAATACATGCAAAGGGTGCTCATCAGGAACCCATTGTCCTGTTCACAGGTAAAGTGGCTGATTTGTTTCTTGAAAAACATGTAGAGTAAAAAGATTGAATACAAAAAAAGTACATGTGGTTTAAAAGACACTAGGGATTTCAGAAACTGTATCCAAAGATTACAAACTGAGGATAATGAAAGGGTAGTGAATTTCGATGCAACTTTTCAATACAGATATCCCAAGCCTAAAATTCCCTACAGTCGGAAACTGGCAATGAACCCTAGGAAATTTATTGAACATGCCAAAGCTCCTGAGAATTTAGTTTGCAGCTGGCAAGGATTTGCCTACCTTCTAGTTGCCTCTCATTTAATAATGTATGTAAGGAACAGATGGATAGAGTGTTCCTAGGTGGACTAGGTTCTCACTAGTATTGGTAGCAATAAAAAAACTGGGCTTTGAATATTTAATGGCAGAAAAAAATGAAGTCCCAAGAAAAAATTAGATCTACACATTCAATCTATAGCATTGCTTTAACACATGTATTTAATCCCAAAGCAAGTGTTTCATCCAACAAAATTTAGCAAGACTAATCAAATGTTTGAAAAGCATATATATATATATACATACATATGTTTTTACTTAAAGCAAACTCTCTATATTAATATCAACTAAAATTTCATGTATGTAGTAAGGATTAGTACTAATTACACTAATATTTATATTTTAATTGTAAAGTTGCTCAGAAGGCAAGAAAAATCCTTTGTACCAGTTAAATACCAAATACTAATTCAGCTCTGGACACGAAAATCAGAATTAGCTCTGCTGCTTTCTTGCTGTATGACTTTGAGCAAGTCTCTACATGGCTGAGTCTCGTTTTCTTCATCTGTAAAAACAGATAGCACCCTCCCTGCATGCTCAGAGGGTTTCCATTGGGAAAGACAGCAGATGCCATTTCAAGTGTTAAGAGGAACCCAATATGCATTCATTATGTCATGCATCACTCTGGCATTATGAACATAGTTCTCTTCCTTAAGGTCTTCTCAGACTAGTGGAAAAATGACACAAATTTATAATTGTAATGCACTGTGGTAAATAAAAGAATAAATATACTCATAGTGTTCAAGAGCCTGAGGGGATGGAGTGTTAAAGAAAATCTTCTTGGAGGGAGTGATGCCTGAGTTGGATCTTAAAAAAAAACAACTCTAAAACATATTATGTGCATTAGGGATGTGCTACTAAAACACGTTTTGCAATTGCTGTGGAGAATGATATATAAATACATGTAATATAAATAACATAAAATATAAATTTATGTTTATAATATAAATGTGAATAAAAAATATTTTAAATATGAAAATAATATAAATACATAAAAACAATATAAAGTCAACTGTAGTGAAGAATTTTTTTAGAGTATTATACTGTACAACTTACCATACTTAGGCATAAACACGATTTATATTTGAGAAATAAAAAGGTCCCACTTCTGCTGTAGCTAATTAGGCCACCAGATCTGACCCTTCCCCAGATAAAAACTGTAAACTCTAGACAGAACACAAAATAAAACAATAATCTAAAGGCACTAAAGATTGATCAAAAACAACCAGAGCCTGGAGGAGTGTCAAAACTAGGAAGAGGGAAACCACACAAGATGAGTTATACATTTTTGTGACTTATTACCTGAGTATAGGCTAAAGATAATACTACATGAGTGGTTAAAACTCCAGTAGGAAATTCTGTTTCTCTG
>NW_007732596.1:13590-23321 GCF_000696425.1 Galeopterus variegatus
GGAAAAGAGAGAGCCAAACAAGGAGAGCCCTAAATTGGATATATATACACATACATACCCTCTGACCTAGTCTGTTGCTGACCTGTGAGGGGGAGTGGAGACAGCTGACACATATGGAGTATATTCAAAGCAGCCTAGCTAAACACAAAAATTAAAACTCGAAAGACAAAGTTTTCAAGTTTAATCCAAATGTTAACTGCCTGCTAATAGCAAGATATCAACACTCTACAGAGAAAAACAATAAAATCTGGGATCTTCACACACACAAAAATCACAATGTTCAGGATATTATCCAAAATTACTCAACCTGCAAATAACTAGGAAAGTGGGCCCCATACTCCAGAAAAAGGACAATCAACTAAAACCAACCCAAAGATTACTGATGTGCTGAAATTAACAAATAAGAATTACAAAGGAGTTATTATAACTGTGGTTACTTAAATAAACAAAAATATAATTGCAATAATTGAATAGACAGGTTTTCTCAGCCAAGAAGTAACAACTTTGTTAAAGAAAAAACAAATGGAACTTTCATAACTACAAATTAAAGTATCTGAAATAAAAAAATTTCAATGTCGGGGGCCGGCCCAGTGGCGCACTGGAGAGTGCGCCGCTTGGGAGCGTGGCGGCGCTCCCGCCGAGGGGTCAGATACCATGTGGAGACCGGTTCCTGCTCACTGGCTGAGCGCGGTGCGGGCGCAACACCGAGGGTTGCGATCCCGTTGCCGGTCCCCGGTACGGGTGTGACACCAAGGGTTGCGATCCCGTTACTGGTCAGTAAAAAAGACAAAAAGGAAAAAAAAAATTTCAATGGCTAGGCTTAACAGAGGAATAACGATACCACAAGAAAAAGTTGTAAACTTGAAGTTAGATCAATAGCAATTATCCAATGTGAAGAAGAGAGAAAAAACAAATAGAAAAAAAATGAGCAGAATCTCACAGACCTGTAGAATGATTTCAAAAGTTCTAACCTATGTGTAATATAAGTATCAAAAAAGAAGAGAGACATATTGGGTACAAACACATTGCTAAAAGGCATAAATTTACAGATTTGAGAAACTCAGCAAACGTCAAAAAAAATAAATATGTATAAATCCACAGTTAAGCACAACACATTTAAACATATGAAATCAAAGAAAAAGAGAAAATTTTTGAAAGTGAAAAAAATAAAATGTCATATTACATATAATGGGCAATGATTCAAATTTCCACTGACTTCTTACCAGAAACTGTAAAAGACAAAAGACAGTGGTGCAACATTTTTAAAGTGCCAAAACAAAAAAAGAAAAAAAAAAACCTGTCAACCCAAAATTCTAGATCCAGTGAAAATATTCTTCAAAAATGATGTGGTATAAATGGGTTTCATGTTATTTAAAAAAAAAAAAAGCTAAAGGAATTTCTTTAGACTAAAAGGAAATGATATTGGATAAAATACAAGCCTTCAAGAAAGAAAAAAAAGCATTAGGCTATATATCTGAGAAAAACAATATGCTCTTTTTTCAGTTTCTGTAAAATTCATACGACAGATTATAACAAATACTATTGCATTGTATTATATTTTAAAGAGTTATAATTTATCTAGACATAAAACTCGTATATATTGCAAATATGACATAAAGAATGGGGGGGCAATAAATGGATCTATAAGATGCAAGATTACTATATTTAACACAACATGGTGTGATATTAAGTCAAGCTAGACTGTGAGAACTTAAGGATATGTATAATGCAAAGAAGTAAAGCTGAAAAATCAAATAGACATATTGATAGAATTCTAAAAAAAAAAATAATAATTTCAAGTAATTCAAAAGAAGGCAGAAAGCAAGAACAGAGGAACCAGAACCAGAAGGGACCAAAAGAAAACAAATAGTAAAATGGCAGGACTAAATAAATCATATCAATAACACAAGTGTAAGTGAAATACATTTTCCTATTAAAATTCAGAGCCTGTCAGAATGAATGAAAATATAAAACCCAACTAAATACTATCTAAAGGAGATACACTTAAAATATAAAGACACAGATAAGTGGAAAGGAAAATTAGTAGAAAATAACATACCATCAAAATAGTAATCATAAAATAGCTGTATAGCTGGATATTAATATCAGATAAAATAGACTTAATGATGAAGAATATTATCAGAGATAATGATCATTTCAAAAATTATGAAAGTTAATTCATCAAGAAGACATACAAAATATATGAACGAAAAATTGACAGATTTAAATAAAAAATAGGCAATGTCAATATCATAATTACAAATTTTAACACAACTGTCTTGGCAATTAAATAAACAATTAAACAAATATTTAATAATCACATAAATGAACTAAAAAAACAGTATCAGCCACCCAGACTTAATTGGTATTTACAGTACACTATTACCTATAACTGGAGAATGCAAATTACCTTCAATTATACATGGTGTGTATTGTCAGGTAATGTTGATCATGGTGCCTTATGGAGAAAATACTTGTATTAGACTAGCATCATTCAGGCATTAGTTACACTGCTGTTGGTACTTAGTTCAATATTAATGAATCTGCAATATATTGAATAAGGTGTCTTTAAACTGAAATATACATAAAAAAGGTTATATACTGATTGGTTGATTATAATGTAGTGACCAGAGGCTCAAAGGAACCTAACTCTTTAATTACTGCAGGGCATGGGTTCAGTATCAACAAACTTAGTGTTTGACATGCCTTTATAAAACGTAACTACCATGAATAACAAAAATCAAGTGTACATAAGTAGACAATCAGCACATGAAAGTATGTTAAATGACATTAGTCATCAAGGAAATACAAATTAAAACTATAATGAGAAACCACTATAGACCCAAACAAAATGGCTAGAATTAAGTACACTGATGGCAAAATGTAATGGTGCGGTTGTAGAGTAAGAAAAATTCATACATTGGGGAAATGTAAAAGGTACAAAAAGGCCTGGCAGTTGTTATAAAACTCAACATACAATTATACAGTGACACAACAATTCCACTCCTAGGTATTTATCCAAGAAGTACAAAAATTTTTATAACAGCCTTATAGCTAAAATTTGGAAATAGCACAGGTGTCCATCAAGAGAATAGATAAAGAAACTGTGATATATGTATAGAATGGAACGATACTCAGGAACTTAAAAGACAAAATTACTACACAAATAACACATAACATGAATCTCAAAAATATTATGGTAAGTGAAAAAAAACACTCAAAAAATACAAATCATATAATTTTACTTATGTAAAATTCTAAAACAAGTTTAATCTCTAGTGGGAAAAAAAATCAGAAGTGCCTCTCAGTGTACGGAACAGAGTTGAGTGCACAGATTGACTGGGAAGGGAAGTTAGGGAACTTTTGGGGGTTATTATGGTAATATTCATGAGAGGGATTTGGCTTACACAATATATATATTTGCAGTCATCCCTTAGTAACCATGGGGCATTGGTTCCACAACTTCCCGAGCATACCAAAATCCATGGATGCTCAAGTTCCTCATATAAAATGGTGTAGTATTTGTATATAATTTATGCATATCCTCACATATAGTTTAAATCATCTCTAGATTACTTATAATATCTACTCCAATGTAAATACTATGTAAATAGTTGTTATACTGTATGGTTTAGGGAATAATTACAAGGAAAAAAGTCTGTTATGTGTTCAGTACAGATGCAATTTTATTTCAAATATTTTTGATCTGCAGTTGGTTGAGTCTATGGATAATGGAACCCACAGATATGGAGGGGTGACTGTCAAAACTTAGTGATTTTATACTATTGGAAATACACTATTATATACTTCATTGTATGTAAATTTTACACCAAAAAAATTGAAAATACTGAATTCTAATTAATATGTGCATGTTAAAGTATTTAGAAGTACATGTACTGCAATTCACTATGAAATGTGTCAAAAAATAAAATTGACTTATAGATGAATAGAGGTATATTAACATGAACAGATATCTGATGATAAGCAAGTATAATAAATGTATGTGCATGTTAAAGTATTTAGAAGTACATGTACTGCAATTCACTATAAAATGTGTCAAAAAATAAAATTGACTTGTAGATGAATAGAGGTATATTAACATGAACAGATATCTGATGATAAGCAAGTATAATAAATGTTAATCACAGCATCTAGGTGTTGGGTATACAGATATTCATTGTAAAGTTCTTTAAAATTTTCTGTATGCTTGAAATTTTTTTATAGTAAAATGCAGAAAATAAGTAAGAAGAATGACTTGTTAACATGCCAAAATTTATATCTATAAATGAGTATTTATCCTTGAAACAATGACTATGAGAATCTGTGTACTTAATCTAATTTTGTGTAATTTGCTTTTAAAAAAAAAAATGTTTGTGGCTCTTTTTTTACTATTCACTTCAGAAAACAGTTTTTAAACCACAAAAGAAAATTAGCATTCTTATCTTTTAGTCACACTACTATTTTAATCCTATATGCTACTATAGAAAATGATGATCCTACTTTTTCTGTAGAAGTGGATACAGTTAACTTCTGAGTATTACCGTAAGCATATCTACTCTCAAAATATAGAGTTGTTTTGCCTCTGAGATTTTTTTTTTAAATCTTTAATTTTTGAAGGCAGTCTCCAAGATAAAGTTCCAAAACTGTTGTGAGCAATGCAATATCACTCAAATTACCATATAACACTCCAGTATAACTTCCTTAAAGAGGATAACCCCAATTCCCTTCTTTCTCTGTCCCTCCCTCTCCTATTTTCTCACTCTTTCTGTCTTTTTTTTTTTGTCTTTTTTTTTCATGTCCGGCAACGGATCGCAACCCTCAGTGTCGCGCCTCGCGCCCGTACCGGACCGGGGACCGGTAACGGGATCGCAACCCTCAGTGTTGCGCCCGCACCTCGCTCAGTCAGTGAGCGGGAACCGGTCTGTATGTGGGATCTGAACCCTCGGCGGGAGCGCCACTGCGCTCCCAAGCGGTGCACTGTAGCAGTGCACCACCGGGCCGGCCCCACTCTTTCTGTCTTTAGTGCATAAATATTTGAGTATTAGTTTAGATGCCAACAAAAAAATTGGATATTATTCCAGGCATTAAAGAACTCAGTTGAGTGGAAGAATCAAGCATTTGGAAAAAGATAAATTACAATTTAACTTTGCAGACAAAACATTGTGTTTGCATATGTAAATTCTGATGTTTACTGAAAACCTATCACAGTATTTTGTATTCATATCAGGTAAATATGTGTTGAACTCTCACCTTTAATATCTAACTCTCTTTATAGTTTGGTTCTAATTTGCCATTATTTCTCAAACATTCTGCCTAATAACCACCATTCTATGGACAATTAAGCCTTGACTTAACCCTCTTCTCATTTTTCTTTTCTCTCCCAATTAATGGACATGACTTTTCATCTTCCCCTTTACTGTCACTGCAATTACCCCAACCCCATGCCTCAGGTACTATACATATATATATTTACTTCTCTCTATTTTGTATCTCATATTTAATAAATGAATATTAGTGAATAAGTCTAAATAACTATTTTCTTTTCAATGTGACTTTGAATTACTATTACAAAGCCTCAAAAAATAGATCACACCAAATGATACCCATAGAGATTCTATAACAAATTAACAGCAAAAATAACCAAATCTTCATGTATTGGGAAATTAAAAAAATATTCTGCTAAACAATTCCTGTGTTAATGAGGGAATTTTAAAAAGGAAATGATAAAAGAAAACAATGTTGAGAGAAAAACTGACAACAGCCAGAACTCTATCAATGTCAGGAGGCAGTTGAGTGAGTAAGGGCGTCTGAGGCTATGTCTACATGGAAGCAAATATGCCTAAATGTTAGCAGTGATTAATTATGGATGGCAAAGTTAGACGTTATTGATACTTTCCTCTTTGGGTCGTTCTGTACTTTTTAAATTTCAAAGAGTAAGAGAACAAAAGAGAAAGGAATGGAAATAGAAAGGGAGGAAAAGAGGAAGGAGGGAATGAAGGAAGGGAGGGAGAGAGGGTAAGGAAAAAATCACCCGAGTGATAGATTGGATAATGAATTAGAAAAGATAAGATAATTGAGACAAAATGGTTTAGTACAATAATAAGGGGGGGGGGAGAGAGAAAGTAAAGAAAAGAAAAGCAAGGAGGCAGGGAGGGAGGGAAGGAGAGAGGACAACGGATCTAAAACCTGGATTGATACAGTAGAAATGAGGATGGAGAGTTATTAAATAGGCAGACTCAACAGGATTTAATGATTGGGTAGGAGCGTGAAGAGAATAAAGAAATGTTTAACTTGGCTATTGGTCTATTAATTCAGAATCTCAGGAGGACAGAAAGAGTAGCCATGTATTAAAAAGAAAAGAGAACAGTCAGGTCAGTGTTAAACATGCTGAGTTTTAAGTCCCCGCGGAGCTGTGCAGTCCAGGTGGAGCTGTCCAGCAGGCTTTCGTAACTAACGATCTGAAGGTCAATGAACAAGCACTAGGTTGACATTACGAACATGGGAATTATCAGGGGAAGTGGTAGCTGAAGCCTTAACTAATGAAGAGATTTTTTCCAGAAAGCTGGTTTAGACAAGTAGTTTCTAAATTAAATGTGATACATACCTACGGAGGAATATGAAAGCAACTACAATTATGTGAAAATGAAATGATGTAGTGTGATCCAGTATGACTCTGGGTTCGTACTGTTTGGGTTCAAATCCCAGTTGGACCTGTTATTAGCTTCCGACCTCAGGCATAAATTCTGTAACTTTATTTTTGTCTCCATGGTCTTTTCTACAAATGGAAATAATAATAGTTTCTAATACATAACATTGTTAAAATGATGCAGTGAGTTAGTACATGGACTGCACTTAGAATTTTGTCTAGCATATAGTAAGCACTTAACCCATATTAAATATTATTAAATTTAGGAATGACCAACTCCTTTGAGCATCTAAAGGAGGTTATTCACTTTTTTTCCCTGACAAAAATCTACACACAAAATTTCAGGGCAATTCCAAGAGGCTGATAGATCTCCTGGGGTCCATCCTGGAATCCAAGTTAAATGCTCCTGATGTAGAGTTAGAAGAAATATGGCCAAGGATGGAACTTCAAGGAAACCCAGGCAAAAAAATTAGTATGGTCCTTCCAGATTACAATTTCCATCCATTTCATTCATATCTCTTCTATAAAATAAAGTTCGCCAGCACCTAATAAGGCAAATTAACTCTGCAGCCTACTTTCAAGAACCTCAGATTTGTCTAAGTCCATTCTCATCCCCCCACCCCCAGCACCCTGTCATATTCGTTTTTCCTGTCTGGGATGTCAGACAGCTAGCCAATCTCCTCACATTTGATTTTGAGAGTTTCTACTGCCTGCATTTTTAACTCCAGAGTCCAACATTTTCTGCTCATTTAAGCCCAAAGCATTCCTCATAATTCACCAGTTCCAAGAAGCATTTCCTAATTAACCCTAACCCCTCAGTGCTCATGCGTTTATATCTTCCTAAATTGATGGACAGATCTGTCACCACTTTCTTTCATGTTCCCTATTAGTACCTAGTAAAGAGCAATTCTCAGTACACATCAGACACTTAACATGTCTATTTAAATGTTTAAATAGACACTTAACACATGTCTATTTAAAGATATTTTAAAATATATTTAACAAACAAAGGGGTCATACAGAAAAAGGAACACCATGATAAAATCAAATCCTGGGTCTTTCCTAATATGAAGAGATAAAAATGTCAACACAGAAAGTTTTTTTTTTCCAATTACCTCAGCAAAAGCCTCTTTCTCCTTTAAACTATGTTCTGCAGTCACAATACTGCACTATCAAAGATCTCATTTATTTCAAGCTTAGGAAAGCTAACTGACCTAGATACTAGGTTCTTCTAAAGGGGCTATATCAGAACTCCTTGACACAAAAGACACTGCCATCGTACATTTCCTATGAAAAGCAAATTACCATAAGAGTTCACCTCAAACATAATGAATACAATATCCAAAGTCCAGCATAAGTAATGCATGCATTTTTCGCTTCTACAGTGTCACTTTTGAAACTGCCCTTTATTTAAAATGGTTACTTTAAAAAAGAAAAAAAAATTATATATGCAATAAAAATGAATTGCACATGGCCTTTTGGAATTTATCTCTGATATTCTATCTCTGGTCATGGTAGTGCAGAGCCTATATTCACAGAAATATAGAAAATTATCTGAACTAATAGAGGGGAAGAGAGGTGAGGATATTCCCAAAAGATGAACCTCTTTCTCTGTCTTTATACTATATGCGCTTTCTTATAACTATACTTTTGCTATAGGTATGGAAGGGGTACCTAATGGAGTTTACAGTTAACTAGATACCTGTAGGGTTATTGTTCACAAAGGACTTTTAATTAAGCAGAGTAGATGTTTATGTCAACAGGAAATGAAAAGCAAGATTTGCCAAGGAAAGTTAAGAGCTTTCACATGTTTTCCATGGCAGACTGTTAATTTCTCATCCAAATCAGCAGGATGTGTGCACACTCTTTTGAGATGTTTAAGAAAATCACCATGACCAATGAATATATGTCACCCAAGCAGGATCAGACATCTAGATTTTTCAGCATTTTCAACTACTTTTGAAACCAAATGAAAGGAAATTAACCCCAATTTTGACTTTTCTTTGCCTTTTCCCAGAACGTCCATGAATCTGCTATAGTTACTAAGCCACGTGTTGTTTGATTCCAGTGTTTTTCTTGGTGCCTCATTATTATTATTCCACTTTTTAATCTGTGATCCTGGCTGCCTCTTCCTCTTCTTACTCTTACAAAATATTGCATACAATAAGAGAAGGCAGAGCTTTTTTGTCGAGTTTTTCTGTGCCCTACTTCTGCAGCTGGCACCTCATCTCCCGCTGCACTAAATCGACACTTCTGGAAGTAGCAGCTTCGGAGTGACTGACGAGAGCCATTGCTTGCCCAAGTGTCAATTTAGTGCAGCAGGGGATGGAGTAGCAGCTGCAGGAGGAGAGAGGCCTTATTTCATACTTAGAAAACAATTGCAAAAAATGCCAGAGGGAAGGGAAACTGGTTGAAGAATAGAACAGATGAGAGAGAGAAAGAAAGAAAAGGAAAGGGAAGCAGAGCAGATTGGAGGGCAGAGGAGAGAGAAAGAAGGAAACTGAGAAATAAAAGTCAAAAGAAGAAAAAGTGAATAAAATTACAAAGAAGAAGGAATAAAAGGTATTTTGTCTTAGGGTAATAATTAAATTTCATTTCTCTAAATTTAGAAATATCTTTTAAATAATATGCATATTTTATGTACAACATAAAGCTACCATCTGTTTATGCCTTCCAAAAGGAAAACAAATAACCAAATAATTGAACCAACACATTCTAAGCTGAGTGTTTACTACTAAATTGATTGAGAGCTTAATAAGGACTAATTCTGAGCCGTGTCACAGCAAAAATATGAGAAAAAGAGCGTAGAAAAAGTGCTCAGATTTGTAATGTATAAAAAATGTGCATTGGGCTGGCCCGGTGGCGCACTGGGGAGTGCGCCGCTTGGGAGCGCGGCGGCACTCCCGCCGAGGGTTCGGATCCCATGTGGAGACTGGTTCCCGCTCACTGGCTGAGCGTGGTGCGGGCACAACACTGAAGGTTGCGATCCGGTTGCCGGTCCCCGGTACGGGCACGACACTGAGGGTTGCGATCCCATTGCCGGTCCCCAGTACGGGTGCGACACCGAGGGTTGCGATCCCGTTAC